>NC_134311.1:4664476-4856203 GCF_949628215.1 Phalacrocorax aristotelis
AATAAAGCATAATAACATTCCTGCATGTCTAATAGCTTAAATATGCTCCGTCTCTCTGTATCCTATTGCTATTGATATTGCAAGCAGAGCCAGAGAAGCAGTTAATATTCCATCAATAGTTTGTCTTTGATTCAAGTACTTTTTGGCAAATAAAAAAAAAAAAAAGGAGGAAAAAAGATTTGTAGCGTCAAGTACAGGGAAAAATGAAATGTTTACTTTAATGATATTTTCAAGATACAGGAGTGTTTGCATGCCTCACATGTTTAATGGGCTGCTTGCCAATCATAAAATACCAGCATTAAATTATTTATATCTTAGTTATGTAGCACACCTTATTAGTAGTAAATTAATATTAATAGTTCCAATTTATCTTTTAACGTCAGCATATTTTTAAGAATTACAGTTTTAGAGGCATAAGACAAAGCCAGGATCACAGCAAGCAATGCACTTCCTTGACATTATTTTGCTCCGTGGTGGCCGTTTTGTGGAAGTATAGGGTATTTTTTTGTTTATTTGTTGGATGCTGTGGCTTTAACAAAGAGTGACTGAGTTGTCTTAACAAAGACGAGGAGGGCCGAGTATGTTGCTTGCAAGAGAATACTCACCTTCCAGATCTCTTAAATCCAGTCTGTATGTTGAGCGGATCCTGAGTGGCTTTTGTTTTCAATGTCTTTTGTAAGATTTTAGAGTTTGGTTTTCGGTTTTTTGTTGGTTTTTTTTTTCCCCCCCACCCCTGCATCAAATGTCAAGTTAATTTACAGGGCGCTATTACTGATATGTTTCCTTGGTCTGTGGTTTTCCGTGAAAAGCAGGCAGCTGAGACCAAGTCTTGGGGCGAGGGGGAGGTGCAGGAGAGCCCGCAGCACATACAGCGTGCGCCCGCGCCTGTAAATTGGCTGCCCGTATGACAGCAGGACAGGGGGAACCTCCCGTCCTCATTTGCATCCTGAAGAATATCCAGGATTAAACCCAACTGATTTTCATATGGGATTTAGACCTGACGTTTATTATTCCGTTCACAGACCTCTTGAAGGAAAGTTTGTTTTCCACTCATTGATGAGAAATCTCCTCAGATAAATAAAGACTGGCTTAGCAGCAACAGTAAATAAATATCTTTCCTGTATTCCTTGTGAATTTGTCTTATGTGATTACCAGACAGATGCTTGCCACCAAATTATTGTATTTTTCTCCTTAGTAATTCAAAAGAAAATATCTATCACATCCACTGCGTGGTGATTGGAAAATGTGTCCATTTAATTCCATAAGTTTACTTCCCATAAATAAAATTATACGTCACGGTTTTAAAGACAAATTAAAACAATACTTGAAAGGCTATGTAAGAAAGATTTTACGCCTTTCTGTCTTCATGCAGGGAGATGCAATTTTCTACCTGCTGTATGCATCAATTAGTATTTTTCAAGCAGCATGAGAAATGCAAGCAACTCTTACATTTGAGCATGTATGTAGTAAATTTATAACATAGCACTAGCTCACTTTCATCACCTAATAGCTTCATAAAGTATTTTGGTGATGCTTAGCACTCCAGTCTTAATAGCTGGTAGTGATAAAACCCCATAACCCAATATTTTAATAAAATTTTAAATAATCCCAGCCTTCGCTTTTAATGAGAGCTCATACAATGCTTTGATTTGTCACTAATTTAAAGGAACACGTCACAATTTTCTCAAGGTGCTCCTCCCCAGACATCTCTCCCAGTAATTCTGACGCAGGGTGTTGGTGCCTTCTGTGAGCTGCTTAGTGGCTGCAGGATCAGGGCCTTAGCAGGCATATCCACTTAAGCGTGGCTCCCAAATCTCTAGTCTTCACTGAACAGCTTTTGAAACCTAGCTTTGTCTGAGTAGTGAGAACAGAGCACAAATGCAAGCTCAGTCTCAAGGCTGATCCTATGAGAGTTAGGGTATGCCAACATTAAAAATATGCACTGAGAGCACATAGGACGAAGCCCTAGTGTTTTCCTACAATATTTAATTCAATGAGCTTGTGATGATTTAGATTAAATAGAAACCATGCCCTGATGTTTATTTTATGCAAGACACTGAGCACCTTTGGGGGGACATCTCTCAGTGGGTGTGTGGGGGTCTCCAGGCGCAGACCCTCTTTGAACGAGGCGGGTGGGGGTAAACCTGAGTTGCTCCTTCTGTGGCTGCTAAATGCAAAATAAGTACTCAAAGCAAACAGAGAAACCACTTTTGTCTGTTCATAGCCACGTTTTCTGGAAAAAAGCATTTGAAGGCATTCATTTGATCCTCATGGATGCTCTGACAGATTATAAATTTTAGCCGTTTTTAAAAAAATGTAGTGCCTGGGGGCCGTGTTGTTTTGTGCAGATGGGATGCACATGCACCCGCGCGTGCGTCCCGGCACGCGTGCACACCCATGCACCTGGGTGTTTGGGTGCAGCATTTTGCACTCCTCTCATATGCAGTAACACAGCCGTAAGTCGTTCCTGCAATGTGTCACAGTCAGGTTTATACTGTGTGAATATACGGTCACTTGAAACAAATAAATGTAAAACTCTAGATTTGGTACCCCTGTGTCGTACAAAGCAAAGGCTTCCCACACCGTTTCATTACCTTCTGGCTAATTTCCCCAGTTAAATCTGAGATCCCACACAATAATGAAAGGCAGAACTTTGAGTGAGTTCCTCTTCCACTACATTGCTACACATGGAGGACAGGATGGAGCTTATGTCCGTTAAAAATGCCATAAAAAATAGCTTTAAAAATTTGATTCATAAACAAAAAAATGCATCTATTTTCCCAAGTGCAAATGCAGTGGTGTATTTACGTATTTAAGAGAGATAGTGAAATGTATTCTTAAATTTTATGAAGAGCATGTAAGTTCTACTAAGAACATATACAATTAAAACTGGAGGGTTGTGCTTCCTCTTTAACGTGGCCTGCAACATTTTTTCTCTTTAGGTATATAATCATAGAATACTTTCAGTTAAAACTGACGGATTCATACAGCAATGACGTTTTGTTTTGTGACTATTTTGAGGCATGTGGCAGTGTAAATAACACTTTTTTTATTTTTTCAGATTAATGAACTCTATAACAATATCCAGTAATACTGTAATTTGCAGTGTAGCAGGCAATTTTACCACTTTTTTGTAAAAAGCTAGATCTTATCTTTTCGTACTAATGTGTGGTGATTATGCACTGATATTTTGAGGCCTCACAGTCCATTGCCCCTTCATCTACAAGTAACTTTACCAGTCTTAAATGAAATCATGTCACGAATTTGAAGGTCTAGCAGATGTGCTAGCCGCTCAAAACATGAAGAAGAAAAATGCCTATAGTTAGTAACCATTACAAACATTACAGTTTTAGACTAGATCCCAATTAATTTCTCTGATAACCAACGTATCAAAACCTCTGGGAGGTACAACAGATCTGGAACAAAAATTGCAGTTTGCCATAGTTAACAGCAAATAATTTAATGTCATTGTTTTAAAAGTCTGTGCTTAAAATAAAAATTACAAGAAAAGCTTGCTAAATCTCTCTATCAGGTGGGTAATCAGATTACTGAAGTAATTAGATCAAACTAATTTTCAGAAAGGAGTCCAATACAAGAGACATTTTACTCTCCAATGTTATCTGTAGCTAATGGAATAATAACATGTAAATATGCACAGAAAGACTTTTTTCATTTCACGTAAATAATAGGCATTAAGGTAAGACAATCTTACATGCATGCACACATACCACGCATACATTAAAAACCTGAAGCTTTAAAAAGTAGCATGCTAGTAACGTATTTGATTTTTAAAATATTTTGTTCAAATTCCTACCAGTTCACACTGCTCCCAGGAGAGACCAAGGAAATATTAAAAATACTATAGAAATAAAAAGGATCAGATATTTGTCACTCTCGTTTAAATTGATGTATGCTGCTGTCCTATAAACGTCACATCAGATAACCCTGAAAAATTACCATGAATCTCCATAATTATGCATATTCATGATGGTGTTTTGCATAGCGCTTGCAGCAGACTGCGAGGGGGGCTATGGAGGGAGGCGGGCGAGGAAAGACCGAATGGTTTGACAGACTAAAATTATTACCAGCATCCTAGAAACAGACTCAGCAACAGTTCCATTTTGCATGGTTTACAAAACCAAAACAAAGTCCCTGGCACTGCTCTCGTGATGCTTACGATGTGCTGGCAGGTTTTTGCTGCATGTTTAGCCGCAAAAAATTTAGTGAGGGTAGGTTGCTGAGGGAAGACCATGCTAATTAGAATGGTCTTTTAAAATTACTGATAGCCATAAAGAAACCAGGAATAAGAAATCAGAGAAGTGCTTTTTCAAAATCACCTTTTTTGGGGGGGATTGCATTTCCAGGACCATACTGCGGTGCAGGTTCCTCACCTGCTCACCTAACGCAGGTAAGCCTGATGAGGATTCAGGTGCATCCTAACTTCTGCACCCAAAATGAGGCCCAGGCAGTATTCGAGCAAACTGTTAAAAGACCAGGAGAGACAGAAAGGTTGTCCTGCCCCTGGCTCAATAGCTTTGTGTGCCGAAAGCAGGGACCAGAGTTAATCAGAGGCTCTAGAAGTAATTATCGGCAGGGTTTGGAGCGCGGATGCTTGGGTAAACAGAGATTGTTCTTTCCACCAGATCCTGAACAGAAACAACAATACTGGCATTGTCCTCCGCTTCTCATTAAGGGGCTTCGGGAGGGAGCCAGGCTCTGGGAGGCGGGTGGGAAACTGACAGTCAGGCCGTGCTCCGGAGGAGCCTCTCCTGATCCCGCTGCAGCAGGCTCTGGCTTTTGGCATCGGCGGTGCCAGCTGCATGGGGAGAAGCCAAGCCTGTCATACCGTCTTCTCATCAAACCTTGAGCGCGGGGCCAGAAGTGCTGTTAGAGCCTAATGAAGAAACAAGCACAAAAGGGAAGATTAGGCCTCGTTAACACGTGCCTTTGTTTGCCCCCCCCGACCACGGAGGGACCGCTGCATTTGTTTAATATTTTTTTCAGGGGGGAGTGAGTGATGTGGGCGGGGTGGTGTTTTCTGTGGTTTTTTTGGACATCTTGCCATGACCGTGTAGCCATAACCCAGCAAGTCATGGTTGTCAAAAGTTGCATTTGCAACAGTGATGTCAACAGCCACTGTCAGAGCCCACAAACACGTTCTTCAAAAACATTGATATTAACAATATTACACTGCTCCCGTCCAAAGTGTTTACTTACACACTCTACCAATACGACTGCATGCTTTTGGATGAATAATCACATGGGTCTTTGTGTGTCATTAAATGCAATCTACTCTTCAGGACCAACGCCAGCACACTATGGCCCTGAGTTGCTCCTAAGACCAAGCTACAAGCTCTTCTCCTCGGATGATGCTCTCCGTGAGCATCTCCACTGATCCAGTGGTGCTTCATGTGGAGCCAAGGGCTGCTCACCGTGAATGCAGGGCTCACAGGCTGGTCCTCCAGTCCTGCTTCACCCTTCTGCATTCAGACCAAGGTGGCCTGAGGGTCCCAACCCAAAAACCTTTTGCGTGTCCCATTTCTGGTGGAGCCAATGGGAATGTTGTGATTGCAGTTAGAAGAATTAAGGCCCGAGTCTGCAAGCCTGTGAACTACACTGTCTGCGGGGGGAGATTAGCATTAAACAATGGAAATCTGTGTAAAGTAGCTTGTAGAATTACATCCTCAGCAAGGACTCAGGATTTGGCCCTGCATTAGGCATGCTTCCATGTAAAGACAGGCTTAAACCTGTGCAAGCTTGTGTGCTTGAATGTGTA
This sequence comes from Phalacrocorax aristotelis, assembly GCF_949628215.1. Taxonomy (NCBI): domain Eukaryota; kingdom Metazoa; phylum Chordata; class Aves; order Suliformes; family Phalacrocoracidae; genus Phalacrocorax; species Phalacrocorax aristotelis. Next base: position 4,670,253 of record NC_134311.1, read on the forward strand.
TCACCAGAACAATGAATTGGGGGAAAATACACATAAAACTTTTTGCTAAATGTATGTAGATAGATAATTTGAAGGAAGCTATTTAAATATTTACACTCATGAGGTATGTGCATACCTGCATGAAGATATAGGTAGATATTTGTGTACACAGAAATTTTTCTATTTCGGTGACAGTGACTTCATGTTTCCATAGCTGAGTAGAAGTGAAAAGAAGTTGAACACTGGAAAGAGTTCTCAGGTGTTTCCTGCGCAGACACGTGTACATGTGCACCTGAAAGTGGTTGGGAAGTTTGACAGGCATGACGCTACAGTTATTTTCATTGTTGTAAGTAATCAGTCGTCTGCAGAAGGGTGTGCTGTGCACAGACCCAATGCGAAGCTTCTCTTTGTTTAGGCTGCATTTAGCTGCCAACCACAGGATGCTGGTAGACTGTATTTTAAATGTTAATACTCTAAAGAAAACAAGAGGACCTTAATTGAATGATCTGTTTGCAGAGCTGCAAGCCGTGTGTAGAACCTGTACAAGATCCATAACAAATCCCTATCTTTGAAACCTCAGGTGCATGTTTGATGAAGGTAGCCTACGGCTAGAAGACAATGATGCAGAAGGGTGTACATGATATTGTGTACAAAGGAGTATCTGATTTTTAAACAGGAATTTTGCAAAAGAAAAACCAATTTTTTTGACAGTCAAATTTTGTGCAAGGATGACTCGAGAATTGTTTGCAAAGTTCAGCTTCTTTCCAGGTATCTCTGCTATAGAAACAAAATGCATAAATATCTAGAGTGTACAACAACACACAGTTTTACAAATGCTGGCATGTAACACCAAGTCCCTAACAGGCTAAAACACTGTTTTTATGTTACAATTTACCAAGACTTTGGTTTCAATATATTTGTTTCCACATACTGACTTGCTCCTGCCTAGGTGGCAAGAAGATGATGTGCTTATGATGCATTTGAATTGCAAAAGCAAGACCTATTTCACAAGGACCCCTCCTCCTGGGATCTCGGTGAATGTATGCCTTATTCAATTTTTCCAGTTTTTAGTATCATTATCACACATTATTATTTTTATTTTATTTCAGAAAAATTAAAATGTACCTTTCTATTATGAGGATTAGCATTACCTTTTCAACACATAATGGCCTAGTGTTTTGTCAGGTTTTTATGATTTAAGACCTATTGAAATGAAATGTCTTTATTTGAGAAATGCTTCTGCAGATTCAGAGAGACTACAGGCAAAAAAGCCTACTTTCAGTGATAATCCTCATTGTATTATTTGGTACTGTGTTGACTAGTCAGATGCCCACTGTTGTGATTTTGTGCTATTTTTGTGAAGCTGTTCATTCAGTACCAAAAATATATTATTTTGTTGTTGCTGTTGAATTAAGCAGCAATCCTTCAGTTATTTTCAAGGAAGGGCAAAAGAGTTAAATGATGTCATTAAAAGCCAGTACTGCTGTACAATAGCATAAGGCAAATATTAGTGCAGTTTGCAAATATAAGGTCATATTTTTCTTTACACAAATAAGTGAGCTTTGTAATAACAGTATCTACATTTGTTATCAATTACAATACAGTTAAATATATGGTTAGAACTATAGCTAATGCAATCATGTATGCGTAAGAATTATGCAAAGTACAGCTGCACTATTTCATAGGTGCTTATTTGTCCCTTGAAGAGTTTCTGGTTATATTATACAATTATAAGATCAATAAAACAGCACCTGAAAACACTGTTTAGCAGATGCTAACTATTACAGGTATGTCATGAGGTCGCAACATACATTACAGTCATACAGAAATTAAATATCCTTTGTGGTACCTCTATATAGTGCTATCATCTATGTATTTCATGAGTTTAGATATGTGATTGCTGGTGCTGGACCTATAGAGAGAATATTAAGATAACCACTCTTTGAAAACTCTGTTGCTGGCCAGTCAGCAGTACTGCAGCCTTCAGATTCCAGGGAGAATAAGCCCAAATTACTGCATATTTTATGCTTTAAGTAGCTTTTGAGAAAAATTAGATTGCATATTTGAGTCCTTTGAGGAGATTATTGAAATATTTTCAAAATAAATATCATGATAATGTCTCCCTTCTAGCTCTATTGTATTTGATGGTAAAAAGATCTGTCCCAAAGTGTTTTTAAAAAATCAGAAAATATACATATATATATACAAACTCATATTTACATACCTACATATACACACATGCTTGCCACACTATGTAGTCATATATACATATAGATGTATGCAGTATCCAAGTACACATATAAATATACACACACATATATAGATACCTCTTTCTATATATATACACTTACTAAATTATGTTTAAATATGCATATAATTGTATGCAGTTTCCTAAAAAATTTTGTATTTATAAGTAACATTTTATGTTTTGCATGTATTACTACACTGCTACTATAAAAAATGAATAATATCAGGAAAATATCAAGCATATTCCAAACCAACAGACTCATTCTTACCAAGCTTAAGCAAAAACACCCTCTGCAACAATTTTTAAAGTTTGTGTTTTCATGTCTCTTTCTTTACTAGGAAAGATAATAAATAAAGCAGAATAAAAGGGCACTAAGATAAAATATTACTGTGTTGGTTACAATGAATCTTTTAATAAGGTTTTGAATATGCCATTTTTTACTTACTTCTGTAGTAGTCCTGTGAATAGTCTTCTCCAGCACTACTTATTTAGTCAATGACATGTAAGGTGAGTGAACATTGCAGAATTAGACTCTGAAAAGAATATTAAAAATCCTAACAAAATCACTGGAGCAATCCTGCAAGATACTGAGTACTTGCAGCTAATCTGACATGAACTCACGAGCAGGATAAACTTAAAGCGTGTTCTCAAAGTTAAAGACATACACAGGTTTAAGTGCTTTGTTGAGTGGAAGAGAAAATGATCAGAAATTTCTTGCGGGTTTTTGAGCAATATTATGCTGCAAGTGTTGAGAATGGGTTTTCTGAAATGTGCAATGTTTATTGTAACAATTTTCTCCCAAATACACGCCATGTAATTTTTTTTTTCCCCCTTAGAATATGGAAAATAATTTTACAAAGATGTAGGACCTGAGTTTTGTTCTCAGCCCTACCAGAGGCTTTTTTTGTGAAGAAGGTCTGCCATATGAGGCCAAATTAAATCTGATTAATCAGATTCATGCCCACTGAAATAAAGGTAAATGGTAACATTTATTGCCTTGCAAGACTGTTGGCGTGTTTGATTTTATAATGCTTGTGCGTTACTTTAAAGGTTCTCATGTAAGTAACAACTAAAACACTTGGTTGTGCTGTGAGATGGGGTGGGATGACCATACCCGAGGGCATCGAGCTGGCGAACACCAGGCGATGGCTGGGAGGACGTCCAGGGCGGGCTCCGAACAGGATAATACTGACATTATGCAGAGGAGGCCTGTTCACCAGTCCAACCTACTGCACAGGGCAGATGAAGCACTAGATGGAGGAGGGGAAACAGGCATGGGGCGGGTTTGACTTGTGTCGCTCCACGCCCAATGAGCTCCGCTCAAGCCAATGCAAAGCATGATGAGGTGGCAAACTCCAAAAGCATCAGTTATGTATTTTACAGAGCAAAGACTATATTAACTGATGTCCAAAGTAGAAGGGTTTTGCAGTTCATTGAAGAAACTCAGTGTTTCCGCCTGTGGGGGGATATTTTGGAAATACCTGCTTTTTAGTGTATTCCTCAGGCAAAACAATCAGTATTTTTGAGCTAAGAATAAAAGTCAACCTTGTCAGGGTTGGTTTAGAAACTTACAGAGAGGGACATAAAATACTGGAGGCCACAATACCTTTACTTTCCGCCCCCCTTCAAATTTGGCACTGATACAGAAATCTAAATAGTAGTGTGATCTGTCTCTAGACCTTATGTTTTCCAGCAGTGACTTCAATATTGTCGTTCAGCTTTCTCACAAAAAGGTTAGCGCTAAACACTGAGCTCTGCCCCAGACCTGTCCCTCCCCACAGCTTGGTCTGTATCATTCAGCTTTCTATTAAGTTTCTATTAATTTTCACAGACGCAATTTTTATTTCCCATGACTTTGTTTTTTCCTTTTGCTCTCCATTGCTGGTTTTTTGTCAGCCTTGTATACACTTTACCTTCAGAGGCATTCCCCTCATTCTCTGCCTTTTGTTTCCTTCATTTTGTCTCCCCTCCCCTCTTCTCCTCCTCCCATTGCATTTTCTCCTGCATCCCTACGGTCTAAGTCTCCCTCCATCCTCCTGACTTTCATGCTGTGTGGTTGTCTTCCAGTTTTCCCTGCTCACACAGCCGTGCTCAGCTGTTCTGCCTCTGCAGCCACCAGCGCTCTCATCGGGTCCCTGGTATTCACTCTGCTTGCTCACTTGTGCGCTGCCAGGCTTTGCTTCAGCGGCACAGGACACAATAAGGCACTCAGTTGGGTGGTGCAAGTCTGTGGACTTTGAAGTCTAATTGGGAGGCACTCTTTCTTTCTGGAGAAGTGCCATAGATGCATGTGGCTGCTCTTTTGGATAAAAGAGGGCCAAAGAAAACTCTCTTTATCAGGAAAGCATAGGCCACTCTTCCTTTAGGTAGCCCAAGACTCTTGAATTACAGCTGCCTTACAAGAGCACTGTCTTCATGCATTATGCACTGCAACTGCATGAGCGTGGACAGAAGATACCAGTCCTGCAGGCTACCCACCATCAAATTGCCCAGTCCAGCTTTGCCAAAAAGTGTATTTAAAAATGGATTTAAAATTATCACCCATACCTTTAAAATATTTATGGTAAACCTAATTATACAAACATTGTTTAATATTCTGAGCAATGTGTGTACTGTAACAGTATTTTTCCTGCTTTCAACTCTTCAGACTCTCTTATTTCAATACTTGTGATTTATAAAAATACAGTTGTGCAATATCTCTCTGTTAGAAGCATGACATGGCCCAAATCCTGGGCTGACCTGCACCATGTACAGTTATTAAATCCAGCAAGTCACGTTCTGTGAAAGTCCTCCACAAGGGTTCCTGTGCTCGTATAGAAAACTGCCTGCCCTCTTGAGTGCACAAAACAGCCATGAGACAAAGGCCGCTGCACACCCAGATGCCGGTTTGTGTTCTTCACAGTGCTTTTCACATAAAACCACAGAGCAATGAGAATTAATTGGGATGGGTTGTTTTGTTCCTATCGGTATGGATGCAGCGGCCAGAATGCCCCACATACGCCGCGCGCCTGGGTGCTTGCACCTAATCTAAAGCTGTTGATGCAAACCTTATTTACCCTGTGTGTGGGAAGGGGTGAGTCTCATCCTCAGATGCTTCTGCATGATCATCTACTTTGCCCTGCTAAGTGTTCTTAATCTCAGTGAAATATTTTGCAGCCTTATAAGGTTTTTCTAGGTAACCTGCCATACTAGTGCATGAAAAATGCTTCTTTACTCTTTCATGAAGGCTGGTGTATTTTCAGACATGACGACATACATTTCTGTTAAATCAAATCTGCCAAGTGTGTCTGTATGTGGGCTAACAAAAATGAATGCTCTGGCTGTAGGTGTTGCAGTGACCTGCTAGCCTGAATTTCATTCCTAAATATTCCTGTATCTAAAATTTAATTTAGCTGCCTGCATGTTCTGCCAATTAATTCTTATTTTATTTATCTGTCTGTTTCCTCAACTATCTTCCTGATGGAAGATTAAATGACACATTTTAATGAAGGAGTCTATTGCTAGTTTTAAGGGTAATGTGAAAGTCCCTTAAGTGGAAATTATTACCCAGAAAGCTCTCTTCTGTAAGAAGAGTGCTCACACATACGAGTTTTGGCAAGGATGGGCCCTCAGACCAGCGTGAGAATCCTTCCGTGGGTGAAGTTAGTGAGGTAAGTAATTGCAGAACTAAGCCCAGATACAATAAATGTGAACATGAGAGAAACAGAAGCAGTTTGCAGAGATGTCAGTTCATGATGAATGTCAGTATATTTGGAAGAGGTACTTTACTCTCTGGCATTAATAAAATTTATACTGTAACTCTATGTTGTGTCAATATAAATATAAAAAAATCTTTAGATAATATATTTTTGGAGTGAACATAATTCACATAAACCTCAATGATTCAAAATAAAAAGAGATAGCACCAAGTGCTTGGAATTGCAAACAATGAAGCACAGAAAGCTTTGTTGACTTCCGTGGGACCACTTATGTGATGAAAATTGCCTATATTCCTAAGTGTTTGCTTTATTGTGTTCTAATAATGTCATCTCTCTTTTATGAAAAGCACTAGCGCCCCTTAAAAAGAATAAAGATCCTGCTAAGCTATCAGTGCAGGAAAAGCCACTGACTAGCTCACTGAGTTACTCATGTTATAAGGGAACACACATGTGTGTTTCCATTAGTGGAGTCCTCTTCTTTTAGGGCTTGACTGCTCCCACAGCCATCCCTAAGCAGTGAGTAGTGTGCACTGATTCCTGTCGCAGAGACTTCTAGGAAGTCACTGCTCTTTATTTTGCTCACCTCTTGCTCCAGAGAACAGTAATCGGTAGGTGACCTCTTCCAGTAGTAAATTACCCCTCACTCCCTGCATCCCTGTGCCTGCTGGAAAGCTGGGGATGCAGTCCATCCCCTGCACTCAGCTCACACTGTACCTGCTGAAGAGGTGCAAGATGAGCGCAGCAGGAGCTGAGAACTGCTCTTACCCATATGCAGTAAGCCACAACCAACCTTTACGAGTATTTTCCAGATTTTCTGTTAGTTGATAAAGCCAATGGAAATCTTTCTCAGTAGATGATAAAACAATTTGCAGATTTTCTTCACTCACCTCACTTTTGCGCCAACACTGCACGTGCAATTATTAGGTAAAAGTATAAAACTATGGTATTCTGTTCACAAAGGGATTTACTTAAGAAGGAGAAAAACCTTTGAGAGTGCCATAAGGTTCTCCATTTTCTTCTCTAAGGGAACAAACTAGCCCGTGCAGAGGGAATGGGATCAGGGCTATGGATCCAGCAGATCCTTCAAACCCATGGTAAAAAGTGCTCTGGCTGCAGAGTCCTGTGGGCGCCCAGTGACAAGTGGCTTGGAAGTCAGGCGGGCAAAGCTTCTGCTGGCGTCGCGATGAACAGCTCGAGGGCCGTTTGGAAAGCAGCGCGGAAGCTGAGGATGGAAGCTAATGCTGATCCACTGGCAACTGTTTGCAGAATTCTCTGGAAAACCTCAAGGAAAGTGTGCTGTGGAGGCCCCCTTGACTTCCCAGCCTTGACCCTTCCTTGTCTCCATTTTATGGAGGCTGCTCCTACGGCTTCTAGTGGAATTCTTCTGGTCATACTTGCTGCCACCCACTACTTTCTGGTGTTTATGTAAGGGAGAAAAGCACCAGGCTGACTGGTTACTTCATGCACTTAGAAAAGCAATGTCTCATTATACTTTGATTTCCTTATGAGTAAATGTTTGTCCTGATCATAGTGTGAAGTTTTTACACAATTTGCTTATTGTGCAATATTTGTGAATCCTTTTCCTTGACGTACCGGCTCCGATTATCTGTTCACAACATCCTTGTTTAACAAATAGTCTTTCCCTTAGCAGCTGTACTGCTGTAGAGCTAGCAAATAGTAAGCCAGCTTGTGTTGCTTATGGTCAGGAAATATCAGAATTTAAGGTACTTATTCCACCATATAAATGAAATATTTCTGTCAAATCACAAGTAATAATATGATTTATTATAATATTATGTTAAAATACTTTTTTCAAACACTAAAAATATTTTAAAAATTTTTAGAAAAGTATTAATCCATTTTCGCAGAATGTCTCACTGAGAATGAAGACCAACAGTGTTTATTAACTGAGTCAGTCTTTTCCATTTTTAATGCAAAAATGGTAGCCAGGAAAAAAGCCCAATTAAACAGAAAATGTGGTTTGATTTTGGCTTCGGTGCTTCACTGAAAAAAATGAAAAAAATCGCACAGGCAAATAAGGAAAAAGTGTACAAACGCTGAAGAGGCTTTTTTTCAAACAGGTCTGAATTTTTTCGGTAGTATAGTTCCTCATTATTTTTTTCTCCATGTCCAGAACCAAAGAAGAGATTGGATTACTCCCCATAAGAGTCAACAAAAATTCCACCATTAGTTCCTACTTCATGGAAGACCTGGTCCCAGCCAGAAATTGCTCATGGCCTGTGGTTCACTTTGAGTTGTGTTTGTTCATACCATCTCTCCATTGCTGTCAGCTGTATGTAAAGTATGAGGCCGAAACAAGACAGCATCGCCACGGTAAGCCAAAGCCAGACTTGGTTTTAATGTAGTCATTACTTATAAGCTTACAGACATGTTGTGTGACGGTTCAGTGGACTTGGCGTGATGGGCCAGACGCTGGTGAAAGGAGAAATGCCTTTGTTCTATGCCATGAAAATGTCTTCCTGGTACCAGTTCATCGATAAGCTAATATTCAGTGCAAACAGAAGAGCCCTGCTGTTTGTGTATTATCCCCTCCCAACCCAAACAGTAATTTGCCATGTTGTCAGCACAACTACGTGAGGTGGGAATGAGGAGCTGGGGAAGGACTCTGCCTTCCTCAGCGTGGATGTTTGTCCTGCCATCCCTCCTGGAAGGGAGGGGAACACAGCAGGGGCCAAAGCATATCCTCCGTAGAGGATGCCAACTAGTTTACCTACAGCAAAGTGATGCCGTTGCTGGTCTATACTGACGTGCTTTGCCACAAAGTGCTTTGCAGGTCTCTGCTGCATACTGTGCATGTCTGCCTGTGTTTGTCTAATGGCATATTATCAATATGTGGAACACACAAAGCTGATCTTTAGGAAAATTCTGTTGTTTTCCATTGGAAAATACTGCAGGCCAGATGCTAACCGCTCCTTCCTTGCAGTCTTTTAACCAATGATGTGCTATTAACATCAAAAAAAGCAGTGGTCTCCAAAATGCAACACTCAAGAAGAAAACCCTTGCTTTGCAGCGAAGCATCTTGTGCCTCCTTCGGCCGCAGATGCTGATAGGCGACATTTGATCAGCAGTGACTGGCCTTGGTTTTGCTTTCTGTTTTCTGTTGTGCAAATGCCAGCGAGGGCCTGATTAGGATTCTGAACATATCGTTAGCCACATCGCTAATAAGTGAACGCTCCCCGGCACTTATTAGCAGGGTCTCACCATGTGGTGAATTTGTCATTTCAGCGCAGGGAGCTGGAGCAGGGGAAGTGACAGGCGGTGCCGGAGGTCTGTCTGTCCATCCACGCATGTCCGTGATGCAGCTGGAGTCACCAGGATGGTGGGACTGGTTGAGGTTCAAGGTCGCTGCTGACATTCAGCTGTCATGGCTTCATTGTCCGTACGCCTTCCCTCCATTGACACATTCAAGGGTACTTTATAGCCGCCACAAAGAGCCAGTCAATTGATACCATTGCACTCCCCGCACACACAAACCGGGTGCTTGTTCGGGACTGTTGATACAGTCTCACGTTTATTCATTAGTGGAGCCATTGAAATTGCAGCTCCTAACAGCGCTGCTCCTAACGACGTGGGCTTGGTTGTTTAGTCCAAACATTTAGCTATGTCTTTTTAATGTTTTGCACGATGTTCTCTAATTGAGGTAACATTATCTGCATTTTAATGCCAGGCTATTTGTGCCCAATGAAAGATTACCTGAAGAGCCCTGCCATTTACCGTGCTGGTTTAAATACAGTAGCTGCAAAGACAAAAATATACACAAAAGATGTAAGCGAGGGAAAAAAGGAAGATATTTATTTGTTCTGAAATCCAATTGCTCGGAATTAGAGTCTGTGAAAAAGGGAAAGGATAAGCTTGGGTCAGGGAAGAGACAGTGATTAGCTCCATTGTTAGGGGCTCTTTGAGCTTCGTTGGTCCTGAAGAAAAACCCACTAATGAATCTATTGAAGGTTGCCAAACTTTGGAAGACATCTTAAGTTGTGATGCTTATCTGAGATGTGGTAGCAAAGTATGCTGATACAGAAAACAGCAACTGTGCTTCTTTAATAACTGCTTTCCTCCACAAGCCCTACAAAGACTGCTGACTATTGTTTATTCCAAAAATGTGCTCTTACCTGTAAGCGCATTTCTTTAATTGAAAACTTTGATTTTGCGAGTCCAACGTACAGAGGATAAAATGTAAAGTAAGCGTGGCCTAGCACTCTATGCTACAGGAAACTTTAAGACTCCTTTTACTGCTGTTTTCACAATGAGGCCAGAGGAAAGTTCATTTTCTTTGATCTTGCTTAGGAGTAATTTATTTTGGTGTTTGTCTTGATACTTGATCAAGGACTTCAAATGTGTGCAGCCAGACTTTGCCACCAAAGTAAACTTTGCCAGTTCACTAGTTGCATATCAAAAGTTATTTGTTAATAAATGCGCTACTCAAAAGTACAGGGTTTACTGTACAAGGCGAGTTCCTTATGGATTTTTTCCTGTCTGTTTTCCCGTGTACTGCTCAAGCTCCTTTCTCACAGTGCTGGTGCAGCAGAGGCTGCAGCAGAGCAAACTTCCCACCAGCGTGCCTTGCCTGATGGGGAGGGACCACCTCCAGAGGCTGCCAAGCCACCAAGACAGCCAACGGGGGTGCCAATTAGTGTCAATTGTTGCCATCGTTCTCTGATATGGACACCTGTCCGTTGGGAACCAGCCTGAGACCGCCAAACTAATTTGACGGAAACCAGTGAACAGGCACCAGCTGAAAACTGTCTCTGGTTACACTGGCTATCTGAGCTGGTCTGATAAGGGCACGCATTAGGCTGTACAAGCAGAAGGCCACGCATCACTGGCAATGGTGAAGCACTGTCTTTGGCCCATGAAAACATATATTGTCATGTAGGTAACAGTGATGTTCAGTGATGGTGTGAGAGGGCCCTGGAGGGCAACGGTGGTCTCCAGGTGAGGTACCACTGACAGACCCTCTACGGGGAGTCCCACCTACCTCCAGCTGGCTTTATAATTTACCAGCCAGATCTCACTCAGGGCTTTTTCATTTAATCTGGATCTCCATTGGAAACCTGCAGTCTCAACCTCTCCATCATCACTGGGTCAATTAGCAGGTTTTAAGGTTACCAGCCGAGTAACCTGCCTTAGCAGGAGGTCAGAAGAGATTTTCCTGATGGGTGGCCAGAAAGATCTGGCTCTGGCTGACAGGCTTTTTTCCCCCTTCACAGCCATCACAGGACAGACCTGGTAGCTGGAGGCCTAACTCCTGTAAGTGTTATGGCTCAGATAGAGATCCAGCTTTAGCTTGTCAATAACCAGTGCAGTTGAAAGCTAGAACAGCTGTTCCTTAGAGATACAGTATCTGGTAGTAAATGGTTCCATTGCAGTGCTTATAAAAAAAAATGGAGGCTCTTTAATCCCACTTAGTCTGTGTAATCCTTCCCTTGTACATCCAAGACAGTGAAACAGTTCCTATATTCAGCCATGATCATGCATCCAAAGGGTCCCGAGTTCGTTAGCACACGCTTACAGGTACATAAGTCTTGACTTCACTCGACAGTACACCAGCGCAACTGAAAAGGTTTAACTGAGCCTTTTATCAACTTTTTCCAGTTTGCTTTAGTACAATGCACCTTGGTGTATACATGAAGCCAAGGAAGTCCTGCAGCTTGCAAGAAAGCCAATGTCTGATTTTAGGCTTTGACTGAGTTCCCATCGCTCCAGAATGAGTTAGTTGAATTGTGCAACTCAGCCTTGGCAGATGTTTGGGTTTAACCTTAGTGATGTGTGTTGCTGGGTAGTTTCCAGTTTTATGGGTTGCAGTGCAACCTGGATCCTTAAAAGTCCAGGCATAAATAGCATATTCTTGTAAGGATATTAATACATCGCCAAAGTGACGTTTCATGCTTCATCCACCCCCAAACCCACTCTGAAACAGGCAACAGAAAAAAATTTCAATTTTGTCACAAGGAACACCACTCTGGGTCCCAAGGAGATGGAAACACCAGCTATGTTGTGCATGTGGCTCTGCTTGCAGGAAATTTAGGCAGCACCATGACTCTGGTCCAAGATACTCTGCAGAGAGATAAATCTGCTCTGACTACTCTTTGTTCTATGTTTGTTGGGAGAATTCAGAAAAGGGAAAGCAGAGCTAAATTACTGTGAAATAATAGAACAACAACACACAGTAAAGCGCTTCAGTGTAGTACAGCAAGGTTAGCTGCATAATAAATTTTCCACCACTGTGTATTCTTGTATGTACAAATACAAATATACTACCAACATCACAACATCACTTAACTAGTGTATGTGTGGGTTTTTTTCCCTGGATGAATTACAAGGCCATGTTAGTGAAGAACAAAAGCCTAAAAGTAGGCTTCCGAGTCCAATTTTGCCTGTTTTGGATGTGTTGTAAAATCAGAAATTCCTATTAGCATCAACAGGGCTGCAATAATAAATTATTGAAAATCAGGTTACTTAGGAGTAGAATTTTCCAAAACCCCTAAATAGGTTTATAGGAGAAGTAAAATATTCTGTTAACCCAACTGACATGTTGAAAGATACAGGGAAGCTTTCAGGGTTGTGAACACTTCCTAACATCCAAGCCTCATAAGAGATATTACCTCTTCCGGTAAACTTTGCCTCTTGCACTGAGGCCATCAGGACTGCAACAAAATCAGTATAAACTTGACTTAGAGAATATAAACATTTTATTTTTATAGGCCTAAAATTAGGCTCCATTCTTTGATTGACATGACCATGTACATTCTTGCTCAGGGCATTCCTGATTTATAGTGATTATGTATTGGGATAAAGCTGGTTTCAAGGCTATGTTACTCTTCTGGTTCTTCCTATTTTCTTTTTTTTTCTGGTATTCCATTTTTTCCTGAAAAACCTTTTATTTAAATGGCTTTTTTTTTTTTTCCATTTTGTACACCTAAGTCTGCTACTGATAAAATCAGTGAGACCTACATCACTAATGTCTGAAGAAGTACAACAAAGCCAAATTGTTTGGATAAAATATATTAAACAAAGGTTCTTCTTGTGATTTTAAGGACTGGTTCATGCATAATTTTCTTTTACAGTTTAACTTGGTTCCTCACTGACACAACTCATTTACACTCTTCTACTTCTTAAATAAGGAATAAACACCATAATGTATCACACATTCTTCACATGAAGCCATAAAGAAAGTGCTTAGTTGCAGCAAGATTGCAAAAATAATGTTTGGCCTTTTGTGAATGAATAACAGAGAAAATTTCTGTATTTAACAGTTAAGAATAGCTCTGGTGGTCTGGCACACTTGTATAAATTATATCAGAGAAGAAGTATTCTAATTCCCTCTCCCTATTTTGACCAGGAAGTCTACATCTGGCCTTAAATATAGTACTGAATTACACCAAGTCATACTCATCTATTGTTGGAGTAAGGTTGATTAGCAGTAGTAGAAATCAGCCTTCTGAAACTCAAACTGCAATTAGACTAGATTGTTACATTTTTGCTGTTGTAATAGAGGCATTTTGTGTTGTTCAAAACTAGACATTTTAATGACATTATCTGGTTCTTTAGATTAAAAAAAATAATTTTTAAGGCATAAAATACTTGCCAGTATAATTTCATTTTACCTTTCAACAGCACGGAGCCAAACTAAACAGTTTAAAAAGAAGCAATTTAGATAACATTTTGTTCTTGCAGATTAAAAAAAAATACAACAAAAAAAAAAAGGAGGGGAGTGGATGCGGGGGAAGAGGCTAAGGGGGTGGGAGGGGTTTACTATTCTAATAGTGTGATCTTTCATGGAGGGGTTGCTGAAATACTCTTTGAGCTAATTTTTAATCTAGAATTATTTGATGGGTTTACCCAGTAATTAGCAAGATCCATAATCAAGACAACTGATTCTTTTCTTCTGGGAAATTTAAGAAACTGAGCGCCTCCGTTAACAGCATACAGTCAAGTAACATGCAACTGACTGGCTTTGCCGTAGCAATGCTAGTCCTGCCTGATAAGAAGGAAAAGCAAGCTATCATTGTTTTAATAGCTACGTTCACGGGGGAAAAAAAAAAGTCATATTTATCCTGTAAGAGTAGTAACTGTGTTGTACTATTGAATTCGGTGGCCCACGATGTCATTAGCAATGAACATAACCAGACATGCTGAGCTATGCTTGGCATAGACAAGCGGCTTGTGGTACCTCAACACAGGCTCCGAATGAACTTGTTTGTAATATTTGCGTAATTTGCCATTTGTAAATGACTTTTTAGCTCCTTTTGGCATTGTGGCAGATGACCGCGTTGGCATCTTGAATGTTCTGGGGTTGTTTATGGTTTGGCTTGTTGCTGATGGTTAGTAGAAGAGACACTTTCAGGTTCTGTTCGAGGAACCTCAGGGCTCTCTTTTAGGCAGTTCAGCCTAATGGAATTAAGCCTGACATGTTTCAACTCTATTTCTTTATAAAATAAACATAAAACAATGGTTTAGATTTCTAATAAAGCTCTTGAACCGTGTGGGACTCAAACTTTCCCTGTTTCTTTACACATCTGTAAATAAAGACCATAAAGGAAGAGTACAACAGGATAAACCAACACGAATTTGAAATCCACTGCAGCATATTAAATGGCGCGGTCTCACTGAAAGAAAGGGCGACCCCGCGGCTTCTTGCAGTTTGAAGCTAATTGTTTTCGTCAGGATGGGAACGTCTGGAAGTCCACTGCAGTGTCCCACCAGCAAGGCTTCAGTAACTGAGCTGGCTTGCGGAGAATGAACCCACTTTGTAGCGACACAGCGGGCTCAGACACCACCTATTCTGCTCTCCAAACTGTCATGCATAACAACTTCATTGTGCTAAATTGAACTTGAAAGCAACCAAAGGCTATGAGAAGGAGAGGCTATGAGAAAAGCGTGCTGTCAGTGCTGGCAAAGGCTGACCTGGAAAGTAGGCTCAGAGACAGGAGAATAAAAGACCAGGGCCCATGAACACAGCATATTGTTTCATTTTAAAGTATGATTCCCATACCAGCGAAAGTAGTAAATGTGATGTAAATTTATTTAAATAGATTCCGCCGCTTAAAAGTTTGCCAGGCACTCTTGTCCAACTTTCCCAGCTCTCTGATTCGTTACTTACAGTGGGAATATAATGACATATAGTCATCATTGTAACAGCTCCTTTGCAGGGGCACAATGATGATTAATAGCTAGCAGCAAATTTTCACATGGGCTCTGAAGCACTATAGCGTTAAGCAGCCAAACACTCCCAAATCCCCCTTTTCTGTTCCACTGAAAAGTCCTTTCCTTGTACGTTACAGATATGAACAAAGCCTATCTTAATTCCAATCAGCTTTTCCTCATTCAAAGAAACTTTCTCTTTTTCATAATTGATTCATGTGCATTTTTTTCAGTCTTTCACTGAGCCTGAGACTACTTTTTTGCTGGGGGAGGGAGGAAATAATTTCAGAAATAACTTGTTTTGCTTTGTTTTCCTCTCTGAAATATATTTCAAGACATTTCTCAGCTAGTTGAGCTAATACACATTAAAAAGAAACACAAAACTGAAAAAGAAGCCCTAACTTTCTCTGCATTGAAAGATTGTTAACAACGAGCACTGAGGGATGAGCTCAGAGAAGCAGCTCTAGTAACAGAAGTCAAAGACTGGAGAGCAACAACAATAAGCTGCTTCTATTTATTGTATCAATTCCCATTCCCATGAGAAACTTACAGCTGAAACTGGAATGGATTCATTTTTCCATACAGAATTATTTCAAAGATAAGATAACTTCAAATAGAAATATTTTATCAGAAATATTTAGAAATACCTAGAAATATTTTAATTTTATTTTAATGTTTATTCACTGATGTGAATGTATTGGTTTTCCATTAATGTCCTTTCCACAGCGATAGAGAAAAAATAGTTTTAGAACTGATTCAGTCTTTCTTTCATCAGTTTCAGTAGGATATAACTGCCCTTGGAGGGAACTACACCTGATTTAGACCACAATGAGCATAGGGCAGATCAGCAGGATTCAGTTTTGATTTTTTGTTTGGGAAAGCACCTTTAAAGAGAAAAAGAAATTTCAAAGCAAAATTAGAAAGCTAAAATTTACAAAGAATGTCAGTCTGTTTCGCTCCTGCTATGGAGGAAATCGGTTACAATTCTATAGGTCCACACATGTATCACATACACCGTTAATGTTTGACTGGTAGACTTTGCACGTTATTGGTGTTCCTCTCATGAACTGCTGTACATCAGATTTGGTCTGTCCAATCCAGGAAAGTATTTCCTTGACATTTGCATATTAGATATAATGTAGACAAGAACGGATTTTGAAAGTAGCATAGTATCTAGGAATAGTGTTTGCTGAAATCAGTTCATACAGTATGTGAGATGAGGAAGTAAATACATTCATCATCAATCTTCTTTTTCATGCACTTTAAGAGAACACAATGATTGAGTTATCCATAAATTCAGCAAGTTTGATTTCTAGAAGAAGCAAAAATGTTAATCTTAATTTTGCTCCCAACATATTATTTTGAAAAAATATAAAATATCTGTGAATATTTTCAATTGTTTTCCATTTGTGGAAAATTTTCTTTCCGTTCATTTGTTTCAGGGATGAAAGCTTCTAGTGAGATAAACAGCATGGCAGATTGAGCTTATGATTTTCATCAAAAATTTCTCAAGATTGCTTAGGAAATAACATTGCATTTCAAAACCTCTCAAGAGATCAAATTTCTACTCATCATTTTTCTTTTGCAGAACTTTGCATGCAGTTTTGCTCCTTTTGTATGTTTCAGAGATTTTTACCCTAATGTTATTTAAGAGAATTACATATGATTTAATACACATGACCCAAGACTTGATTCAAGTCTCTTAGGCTCTTAGGATTCAAGGCTCTTAGGATTTTTGTCAAGTGATATTAATGTTCAGTGAAGTAAAGGTTTTATTACAAATTTGGGGTTCTTTTGCTGTCCCAGTGTGTGAGTTTCTTCCACATAACTGAAAGATATATTGGATTCAGATAAAATCTTGCACTGCTTTCTACAAGTGATCTCTCTTTTGACAATTAATTAAAATTGTTTTACATTTAATTGAAAGAGTTAAAAATAATGCAAGTTCTAATAATACAAATTCTAATATATCAGTGACTTGTATTCAGTATAATTTGCATTGCCGTTATTTAAGATGGACTTTCATTAAAAATATTCCTGGAGGAGTGGAAACCTAAACCTGCATATGGATGAGGGTGATCTGTTCACTGGTTTATGGACCTCAGGTTCCTTGGATTGAGTCACAAATCTACCCAGTGTCCCTGTGAGCGGTGTTTTGTATTTAGAACTCTGAATGTGCTGCAAAATATATAAAATCTTGTGCAGTCAGCAAACTCCCCATTGACTATGTACCTAGAAGCCTTATCCATGTTGTTTATTTCAGCAAATACGTACAATACATACACACTCCTGATAGCCTCAGACAGCAGTATGCAAATTACGGGCATGAGGGGCTAAAATCTCAGATGACATACCCTTTTCAGGATGTCAGCACAAGCACATTCAACATGTCAACATGCTCCTGCATCCTAATGTACCTTTTGGAGGACAGCAGAATCCCAGCACGGCTAGGGTTTTACAGCTAGAAGGCTTGCAAAAGCACATTTGTTCCACTTTTCAGTACTATGTATGTACTAGTTTCACAGAGCTGAGCTTTATGTAACTGCAGTGTTATATGGGAAAACTCCTTTCACCAGCAGTCTCTAGTGATTTCTGGGTTTAGGTCATAATACATAATTTCCTGAAAGGATTAGACAGATCCAACTCAAGGGCATGGCCAAATATTCTTGATCCTTGCAGAAGTCTAGCTCTGAATCTCAGGCTCGTATCTCCACCATACCTTGCCTTCTACCTTCTGCTACGCTGTGAGTTTCTAAGCCACAGACTTTAGCTATCTTCCCCCTCTTTGAAAAATGTTTATTCCCCTTCTACCATCAATCCTGAGATATTTTGATATGGACCAAATCTTTCTATGATTTCCCCAGCGGAACCCTATTCATACCCAAACAACACATACCTGACCAGTACAGCAACTGCAAGTTAAATCTAGGAAAAGATTGAAGTACATATACTTGCTTTTAGTGGGAAAAAAGTCTAAAATTTGCCATCTTTTAAAATGCTGAGTCATAACTTAATACTTCAGTGGAAAGGCTGCTGCTGTAAGTAACCATTCAGTAGGAATGGGGGCAGAAGCTACTTCTTTGTGGTTTTGGGAGGCAAAAAGCGATCATTTTGTTTCTTTTCCACTCTCATCTGCACTAAGTACTCTCTACCTTCAGCCTCATTAAATTTTTCTGCTACCTATTCCTCTCCCACAGAATCTGTTCTCTCACATGATTCTTCTCTTTCCTCTGTTTTGTTTTTTCCTGGAATCCAGACAAACCTCATTCTTGTTCCCTGTGCAGCCACCTGGACTCCACACCCCTTGAAACTTGTCTTCTGCTGAGTTCCAGGCAATCAGAGGTCCATATCTCAGTCCTTCCTTTGCTTTGGAGCAGCCTTCCAGTTCATTGCCTCCTTCTGAGTTTGGTGATAGTGTATGGGCTTGCATGTCCTCCATTTTCAGCAACTTTTAGTCACATTTTTTAAGGTCACAGTATTGTGTAGCAGTGCCACACTCTGCATTGAAGATCTCAGACCTGATGTGCCTACTAAAGTGGTGTAATTCTCCCTGTAAGGGCTCACATTTATAAGGAAGAAGGGTGTCTCTACAGTCCTTCAGCTCTTCCTATCTTAAATTAGATTTTCTCGTTCCAGATCTACATAGTTGCACATTTCCGAGTTATTCTGTTTTATTACCCAGTTCCAGATCGCTACTTGTTTACTCTGTGGGCTGTCAACCTTGTGATGAACCTAGATTAAATATCTGGATTAAAATTGTGTCAAAGCTGGTGAACAAATACATTTAATTGTCTTGGGAAACCTCACTGTGAACGTATTGGCATTACATTTTGTGCTTAGTTTCAGCTGCAACAGCCTCTGTTGAACAAAGAAGCCCAAAAGCTGTGAAGAAATCCTATTTCAGTTCAAAATCTACCCAAGTATCCAGAGAACAGCTTTTTACTTCTAAATCTCAGCTCTAAAAGTCATGAAAGATAAAAAAGTCTTGCCAGAGGTTACCCTAGAATAAACCCCCATCTGCCGTTTTCTGATTTTCATTTTTGCCCTGGTTACTGCATATTCTTTAGGCCAACAGTAAGTGCAATAAATTATAAGTATTATTAATATCACAGACACAGATATCCTATGACATTATATTTCTTGAATTATTCTTTTAGTCCATTGCTGACAATTTCTTTTAATCACTCTGAAGGCAGAAGATGCCTTCTGTCTAAAATTTGACTATTGCTGTTTTCTCCCATTCTCATCTTTAACTTTTTACTTTCTGCCTCCCATGGATCACTGCCCTTTGTATGCTTGTCCAGCAAAGGACCTTCTCAGAAAGGAATCTCCTCCCAAGTATAATACACCTTATTCCTCCAAACTCTTAAAGCAAACAGTCCTCTGCAAAGAAAAGGAGCACCTTGTACCATTTAGGAAATAAGGAAGCCAATGTGTTGTCCACTATGGGTAAAGGCAGCACCTTGCCTCTTGCCTGAACATCACGCAAAACAAAGTTCAGTAGAGAATGGGAGGGGATGATGTGAGTAAACACTAAGGGGAAGTATTGTGGCAGGAAACCTGCACGTATTGGGATAGTGGAGGAGAATAGACTCAGAAAGGACATGGAGAAGCTGCAGATTATAACAGCTGATGATAGGAAGGAAGATAAAGTAGATGGCCTCTGGAGATACTGAAAAGAATAGGCAGGGTTAACATATAAATGTGTCCTTCCTTCATCAATTCACAGGAGACAATCTGTTCACATCTTCCCGTTACAAAAGGATTTTTAAAAGTTTCAAGAGAGGCAATGGAAAATTGGAGAGTGTCCAATTTGGGGGCAACAAGGTGATCAGAGAGCTGGGGAACTTGACATATGGATAGAGGTTGAAGGAATTGGGTTTGTTCAGCCTGGGGACAATAAAGCTCAGGGGATCAAAGTAATTGCGTATGTAAAAGGTTGTTACAGAGTAGAAGCTGTCCTCACTTCACAGCGATGCATGGTGACAGGACAAGAAGCACAGGGCACAAGGTGCTTCAGGGAAAATGCTGTCTGGATATAAGAAAAACTTCACTAACAGCACTCTTAAATATTGGAACAGTTTGCCTAGGGAAGTGGTAGGCTCTGTTTCACTGGAAATACTCAAGTCTTGGCTTGACAAGGCCCTGGATAACCTATCGAAGCCCAGAAGGTTGGACCAGACGATCTCTAGAAGTCCCTTCCAACCTAGACTTCTCTGTGATTCTGTGACTCACAGAATCACAGAATCCCAGACTGGCAGGGGCTGGAAGGGCCCTCTGGAGCTCACCCCATCCCACCCCCTGCTGGAGCAGGCACCCCCAGAGCAGGGGCACAGGGCCGCGTCCAGGTGGGGGGTGAATGTCTCCAGGGAAGGGACCCCACAGCCTCTCTGGGCAGCCTGTGCCCCTGCTCTGGCACCCGCACAGGGAAGGGGTTTGGCCTCATGTTCAGGGGGAACTTCCCGTGTTCCAGCTTGTGCCCGTGGCCCCTTGGCCTGTCGTTGGGCACCACTGAAAAGAGCCCGGCCCATCCTCCTGACACCCGCCCTTCAGGTATTTATAGGCGTTGATGAGATCCCCCCTCAGCCTTCTCTTCTCCAGGCTGAACAGACCCAGGTCTCTCAGCCTTTCCTCACAAGGGAGATGCTCCAGCCCCCTGACCATCTCCATAGCTCTCTGCTGGACTCTCTCCAGCAGTTCCACATCCTTCTTGAACTGGGGGGCCCAGAACTGGATGCAGCACCCCAGATGTGGCCTCACTGGGGCAGAGCAGAGGGGGAGGAGAACCTCCCTCGCCCTGCTGGCCACACTCCTTTGAATGCAGCCTAGACTCATAACGGAACTGAATTTAACACAGGGTTAAAATCCTAGAGTAAGGCTATTTTTAAAGGCTATGTTAAAAATTAGCATACATTTAAAATATCAAAATAAAAACTTGCATTTTCAAATTACATTCATTTAACAAGTGTAAGCTGTTTGGCATTTCTAAAACAATTAAGGGTTCCAGGCCAATGTGCTCAGTTCTTCAGCCAGCCATTCTCCACTCTCACCTCAAATCTCTCTGCTGTGCAGGTAGCTTTGTCAACTTATCTGTCTCAGCTGTCTATCTGTCAAGCAAGAATAAGATACTGTGAGCTTCAGTGAATGTAAATAAGTGGCTTTGATGAAAGTGTTTATTGCAAAAGCAGTCAGACAATATAATTTTGTAAAAAATGAATTTTAATTGTTTTAATTGTATTCCACTGTGACTGATGTCACTACACATCTTTTATGGTATCTTCCCTTTGATTTTAACTGCTTACACCCCCTTTATTTGTATTTCAAGTGCCCCAATCTTTCCTCTGTTAGTTTTAATCATCAAATCAGCTAGCACTTCCATTTTGCTCCCTCTCATTTCCTATTCCTTATCTTATAATTTGTCTTAAAATAGTTCATCGGTTCTCACATCTTACTGCGTTCAACCTCATCTCTACTTGGAACTGATCCTCCTCTATGATCTTTCACACCAAATCCCTTTTCTCTGCTGACCTCCACCCCTAGCTTGTGCCCTTTCCAAGACACACAAGCTGGCAGTGTCTCTCATTTCTGCAGTGCGTTCTGCTCTTTACTTCTGACAGTGTTACTTCTGCTGGGATTATTGTCTACAGCTATGATTTTTTTTATAATGTTAACTCTTGCTCTTTCTTTCCATCATCGTTATTATTTGCCTCCTTTAAGACCACAAACACTACTTTATCTTCCATCTCTGAAGTCTCATATTCTTATGCTTTTTTGCCATGGAATGAAGAGGGCCAGGTGCCAAGTGATTTCCCACCTTTGCATATGTTTTCAAGTGCTGTATTTGTTATATTTGTGAAATAACTGGCCTTCCATTCTCTGTTCAAGTGTTGATTTTACAGTCTTTTCTGCCTTTTCTGCAGCTTCATGTCTCTCTCATCTTGCCTCTACCAGAGGACTTACCAAGTCCTTCTCTCCCCCTCCTTTGCCACCATGCTCCATTATGTTCTTCCCTATTTCTATGCTCTTATCTCCTTTCCTAACACCTTTACTCTATCAAAACCTGATGGTTTGGTGCCCTTATCCTGCTCTTATGTTCAGGCACATGATGTGCTCTTGATGGAGAAGAGGCTGGGCAGCAGTCGCTGGAGAAGATTAACGGTGCTTCAGGAGGACTGTCTGAGCTGTTGATGGCAACTTCTCATGCTCCTCTCCCGGACACAGGATTGTCACTTTGGTAAAGAGTACTTCAACATCTGATCGCATTGACTGTCTCTGGGAGAAGCTCCTTTGGCAGTTTACTGTGGCTGTTTACTCAAGAAAAATTGACAAAGAAAATAAGAAATAATTAAAAGACATCCGAATGTCTAATGGTCTCTCCCTCTCCTGCAGCAGGCTTTATGTCTCCAACTCATTTTCCTACTTCATTGAGTAGCGCTGGTTTAGCACCAGCACAGTGCCCCTTTCAAGGCTGAGCTTTTGAATGGCACTTCTTATTTTACATTTCTTCAGACAAAACAGTTGGGTCTCCATAACTGCAGGAAATGCAAATTTAGAGTAAGAGGTGAGGCAACCCCGCCACACCCTCATATTACAAACTGTCTGGTGGCTTAAATAGCTTTTGATATAAATTAGGTCAACCTGATGATGATCAAAATGACCACTATGTGTCTAAGGAGAACAACTGCACTGGGTAAAAATCAGGGCAATAATTACAAATTTTGTCCTGCCTTACCTGCCTTGTCATGATCCCTCCCCAGCCAACCGCTCCTACGAACAAGAAATGGCAAACTGTAGCCAGGCTTGTGGGACACGCCTCGTAGATTTAGTATTTTTTCTTGGTTATGAGCACATTGCGATAAATACAACTAAGAACATGACCTCATTCTTTCAGGATCCCTTCAGGACAAAGGTGCACATGTAACTCAGATTTTCCAGATGAGTCTCGGATTTTTCACATCAGACTACTCTGTCAACTGCTGAGGACAGAAAGTGCATCTGTCAAAAAGTCATAGATCTAGTTCAGGAATCACCTGGGCATTATAGCTTCCTCATGCAAGGAAGAGGAGAAGGAATGAAAGATGTTGGCTGATCAGGCATCTTTCTCTTTGAGAAGGGAAGAAGGAATTGTGAAAAGTGAGGAAAGTGTAGGTGAAAAAACTGTTTATTTATCCAGATTGCTGGGGAAAAATACATCACTTCAGCGGGCAGGTTGGACAGGACCACCCCTTGATGCACAAGTCTTCAGTGATCCAGCGATGAAATATCACAAGGAATGCCCCTGGAAAACTGATTAAGGAAACCTTGGTCACATCAAATATAAAACATAACTGAATGCACTACTGAAGAAAATAAAGAATACTCTATATCTCTGTACAGGAGAGGCCCAGCAGGCATATGGATGAGGATAGCTTTGTCTCAAGAAGTAATTTGATTTAGGGACTGGAGATGCATGAAGACCTATTTTTCAACATTTAATTATTTTTTGTTTCCTTACTTAGAACTGACAGCACGCTTATTGACCTACAATGCATGGAAAAGAATCCTTTCTATTAAGTGGTATCAATAACAATAAAATTATAGCATACTGACATGGAAAATGGCAT
Source organism: Phalacrocorax aristotelis (assembly GCF_949628215.1). Classification (NCBI taxonomy): domain Eukaryota; kingdom Metazoa; phylum Chordata; class Aves; order Suliformes; family Phalacrocoracidae; genus Phalacrocorax; species Phalacrocorax aristotelis. The sequence continues at coordinate 4,693,946 of NC_134311.1, forward strand.
AAAAATGCGAATAAATTTGGCATGAGGGAAGGTGATTATTTTTGTCTTCTCTTGTGGAAATCGTAATTTAAGTGCCTTTTTAAGATGGCCTAAAACGAAAAGTGGGAAGGATGGTGAGAAATTAGAAAATCCAGATGAACTGCAACTTCTCTTTTTCAGAGAAGCTGAGGGGGGCTTCTTTTTGAGCCAGGCTGATTCAAAAAGTGAGGGACATAAGAGAACTGCTGTGCAATGGCCGTCATGTGACTGACCTCTACCATTTGTCTCAATGAACTAGCGATGAACTTGAAATACACAGAATGCATGATAGAGCGATAAAACAAACCTGCTGAAGAACAGAGCAAAAACTTCCAAGCATCACAAACAAGACTTGCACAAGACTGTTAAGTGCTCTTTCATGGATGCGATTCGAGACATGCAGCAGTCTAAATCGGGATGGCATTGGCCAAAGGGTTATGGAAGTGAAATATTCCCTGTAAAGTTTCTGTATTTGTTTTGTGTGCATTTTCTCCTTTTTTAGCTGAAAAATAAATCTTGAAGTCATGCCTGAGCCATCTTAGCTTCTTGGTATGAAAAACTTGTGCTTTGATGCACAGATTCTAGGTGCTTGGTTTTTGGCAACTCCAGGAAACAAATTCTGTGAAACACCAAGAATAACATAAAAATGGAGCATCGCTGTCAAGCTATCAAAAAGAAATAAAACTTTTAATATGTAGGTAATAATGCTACAATCTGCAAAGGTGCTGTAACATATTATGTCCAAGACACTACTATTTTTTCTGAACAAAGAATCTTTGAAAAGACAACCTTTCATGAGAAGTCTTGGTAAACTTACACCAATGAACTTAATAAAATTGGACCTGATGCTAGTCTTGAATCTCATAAAATTGCCTACATTTTGACATTTCCTCTATTGGTTCATGTTTCCCCATGGAAATATACCAAAGTCAAAAAAAGAAAAATCTTGAAATCTTCTTCATGCTTTTGATAAGATACTTTCTTCAAATAATGTTTAACTTGCAATAACTCTTCAAGCCATATAGAACAGAGTATTTTGAACTTCTCTTCTTCCTTCTTCCTCCAAACAGTTGTTAAAACAAAAAGAAAGCAACTGAAATATCACCTACATGGGTGACAACTCAATTTGTTGTTGTGCTGCAAGGTAATCTATACATGCCAGTGCATACAGTGAGGTCTCTGTACCTGTTTTAGTAGAATTGCTTCAAGGTGAAGTTTTTAGCTGAAAAATTTAAAATTTCATCTCCTTTTTGATGGAATATTAAACTTTGAAAAATAAAGTTAACTTGATTGGGTATGAATTGCAGCTTTTGCTTCTTGATATAATAGCATTTCTCTATTATGTAGAATATACAACTTTTTAAAATTCAAAACAGATTTTAAACAAAGTTCTTGTAAATAGGCTAACCTTATCAATTCTTATAATCTTATATATTCTATAAGTTTTTTTCAGCTTGTCACATTTCACATTAATTGAAAAAGTATTTAGTTTAAATGTGTTATGAGTGATCATGTACACCAAAAAGCAACTTATTTTCTAATCTTTTTGGTCAGATAGCATTATCAGATGATTGAGATTGGGTCCATTTCTCTGTTTAACTGAACAGGAATTTATATCCTGTCAAAAATAAAAGTGGCATTTCACAGAGGAAAGCTTTATCTTTAGCTAGCTAAAAATCTCTTGGGAGGATAACTTTGTTAATTATATGAAAGATATTTCTTTTTGTTTTTGCTTCCTCTCCTCCTTAGTTTGTCTGCTGTCCTGTATTTTTCCAAATGTTTACTGTTCTTTAGATTTTTATAAAGGGAAGGGGAGGGGGAAGGCAATTAGACTGTGTCTGTGTTGAGAACTAACTTCAGTACTCTTTATTGTTAAAAATGTAACCAGATGCTTACCTAAAATATTTGATCCCCTGTGTTTCAGTCAAAAGCACCTTTTTAAATCACAGATAAGGCAAAGTCAGAAGAAAGGCATTCCCTTGCTTTATGAACTGAGGAAGTAATCTGGGTGTGTGTTTTGGAGATATCTAACTCCCCACATAGGAATAAAGCTAAATCGGAGATAGTTTCAGGTTTAATATCTTTCACTGAAAGTTGGACCTTCTGAAATCCAATGCAAACTCACAAATAGGGATTTTGTTTTGTGAGGGTGTAACTGCACTAGTCAGTCAGTCCTAAGCCCTTATATATTCCCTTACCCTCCTTTACTTTGTACAGTATTGCTATAGTCAGCTGGCAGAATTTTATGAAGACTTAAACATTGATTACACAGGCTTACGTGTGTACAAACCGGCTCTACGGCACTTTGTGTGGATTGTATCACTCAAGGCGGAATTGGAGAAATCATCATTTGTTGTATTATAGCAGGAGATCTTAAGGTAAGCTATACTAATGGTGTAGCAACAACTTAGTTTACTTTCTGCTCTAGAGGTACAATGGTCATATTGTTGTGTCTTTGCTTTTATGCCCAATTTCTGTCACAGAGGGTTATAAACATGGTGAAGTTAATTAAGATTTTTTCTTCCATATTTTTTCAAGCAAAATAAGGTCACTAGTTATTCTAATTGTTTTCCCTGATACAGATAAAATTCCAAAGTATACATGTTGTATTGTATGTATCTTACATGCTGCAACTAAATATAGTTGTATGTGATAAGCTCAGATATTATTCTGTCTCCTCTTCAACCTGCCTTAAACCATTTGGCCATGACCCAAATCCCACCAAAATAAATGAAAATATTTTTACTGATTTCATTAAGTTTCAGATCTCATCTGTAGTTAATCTGTCTAGGCCATCATAAGCACAATGTCTTCCTTTACCAACAGTACATTTAGTTTTTCTCTTTTGATTTTCTTTTTCCTGCTTGGCAGCTTAAAGGCTCTGCTGTTCTGCTTGCATAAGCTGTACAGATCGTGCAGCAGGGCAGCAGAATGAACGGTCAGACTCCTTTGACCCACACACTGTCAATCTCAACCTACAGATAAGATCTACCATCCGCACTGGAAAGGAAATATTCATAAAAGCGCTTATACTTATGCAATACTCACCCAGAATCCTGCCTGGGGGCAGGACTTACTTCTTTCCTTGAAGGTCATGTTGCTTCTGGACATGAAAACCTGAAAAGTTTTGGGGTACCTACCCAAGTTTGTCTGGACACTGTTGCTCTGAAGTTTCTGAAGGTCTCCTGGAGATCTCTGAGGACAACAGGGATGTGATCAACCAGATTTAATTACAGGAGAAATAGGACCTTTTTTTTTGAAAAAAGAAAACAACAACAACAATAAATTGTGTCCACATCCTGGAAACCCAAGATGTCCACTTCTTCTGTGACAGAAGGTCTGGTCCTTGAGGACCATTTGTACTGGGGCTGAGGAGACAAAAATCACACTCCCTCTTAACTTCTCTGAAAAGTAATCTCAGTTCTTCAGGACTCCCTGATGAGCTATGCCATGACCATGACACTCTCCTTTGATCTGGTGCTGTCACTGGGTGATGAAGTCCAGTTTTGCCCAGATGGCTGAGAAACCTGGATCAAATTTTCTGTGTGGAAGAAGGTGTTCACAGTGGCTGCTCATGGTTGGTCCTGGCTAGTTCTCCTCACCAACAGCACTACCACGACCAGCCTCCTGCAAGTCTCTGGGTCAGGCTGGGCCACCAAGCAGAGGAAGTCTGGTCCTGTGGGTCTTTGTGATTAATTCTTAAGGAAAAGTCAGTACTATCTTGTCCACGGAGGCTATAAAGGTATTTCTGTCTTCTAATGGTTTGTCTGTGGCATTGTGTGTATGAAAGTGCTTTAGAACAAGGAAATCTAGTTTGAAATGTTGGGTTTTTCCCCTCCTTTGCCCCTAACCTTATCTTTGAGGGATTTCTGAAGGAATTACTATGAAGGTTTCAGGCTGGCAATTTTGGCTGGTTGTTTGATTTTTCTTTTTTTCCCCAGGAGGCGGGAGGTGCCTCAAACCATGGACATACTGTTAAATGGGATCATCTTTCCGCACCAACTGGGAAAGTTTTTCTTGAAAATCTAGAGCAGAATCTGAAAATCCTCCTGTAGTCTTGGGGAAATTGTGGACACGAGAAAATATGTCAACAACGCTATCTTGTTGACAATATGTCAAATGCTAGTAGATATCTTTAAAACCATGAATCAAATCCCTCTGAATCTCCTGATATCAGATCTCTTTTTAAAGATTATTTTAGAATAAAATATGTAATTTCATTTATTTTCTGTCTAAAGTTTAAGTCATCAAATTGTATCCAGCTCACATTATCCAGATTTTGTCTACAGCCATGAAGACTAAAACCTCTCATTTTTAAAAGATAAAAACAGGGATGTCTTTTCTGATTGTTCCCAAATTTATTTTTTCCACATAATCACTTGGTTTCCAGGAATGCACTTCTCTCAATAGTCCCTGAAATATTGCTCAATACCAGCCAAATCATGGGAGCAAGCCACATTACCACATCACAAACTAGGCTGCTAGTCAAAATCTATATGGACGTGATCAATATGGACAGATTACATGTTACAGCCTTTGGTTAAAGCACAGATCAAGTGCCGCACAAAGATCGCTTTGCTTTCCCTGCCTGTGTACAGACCAAGGGCTGACTCCTGCTCTGGTGGGATGATTGCACTTACAGTAGTGTCACGTTACTGGAGGCTCTTGGTATCTGTTGGACATGCTGAAGAAAACAATAGGCCCATTTAGCTCCAGATGCAGTCCAAAAGTTCTGGGGAATGCATGTCGTCCCCATCCCCAGCACCCCTGCATCTCTCCTCTCACTTCAGGAAGCAGATTTTCCGTTCCCACTGAACTCATGCAGCAAAGTGATATCAACACACAGGGAAGGAAAGAAATCTCTGAAACACAATCCAGTGAGATGAGGGGTATTTTGGCCAGAGAAGAGGGAGAAAAGTGAACTGTGAAACAAATGGAATTTGAAATAATTATGGATTTTCTTGGAAGAAAACAATTATCTCTTTCCCTCCCCCAATATATAAAAAACCTCATTTTTAATTATTTTCCGTGATACCACCTAAAGGGTGTGACACAACCCTACAAAATGCCAGGGATCGACAGGGTCTTTCTGGAGAAACACAGTTTTTTCAGGGACAGGTCTTTTGCTAGACTTGTGATGACAGGCTTATTTGGCCTAAATACACACTAAATAGAAGAGAAGGTAAGATAATTTGCTATCTTTATTTGATATCATACATATACCAGCTGCATAAGGAAAGGTGTTCAAAGGCAAATAAGATGTAACTGCAGAGACATTTAGCACACCAAATGTGACCCATGCCTGTATGATACAGGCGTATCGCTGGGGTAGAGTCAGCAGCTCCATATCTAGATTGTGGTAGAAAAGTATTATTTTTTTCAGAAAAACAAAATGTAGATTGCCTACAGCAAGCATGTGCCCAAGTTTTAGAAGCTGTTGCCAGCACAAGAAAAGAACCCCTCAATTTTTCCAGATAATTCCTCTGTGTGTTAATCATGACTATTGGGTAGCAAGCAGCAGAACTGAGATTTCTGTAGAAAAGGAAGAGTTAATTTCAAAAGGCCTTTTCAAAGAAAAATATGTAATTTTATAAATACAAGAAGAACTAAAATTATATGGCTTCCTGACAACGTTTTAAATGCTGAAGAAATAAGACTGAAAAGATACACACACTCTCTTTGAAATGTCTTAATTCCCTGTTTTGCTTTTGGCCATTCCTTCTTGCTTGTTTCTCCTGAGTCCTTTATCACAGAGGTGGGAAGTAAAAAGGGCGAAAGTGCTGGGAAGCTCCTCTTTGTTTTCCCTGCATGCTTCTGATGTGATTTCCTTGACCTGTAAGCGATAGTTCTCCTTTCTCAGTGGCTGAAAATTGAGGACAGTGCGGGAAAGACATGCCATGTTGTTGCTGGGAAGGATTTTCTCCATCTACCTTTCTGGTCCCTCCACACTTCCTGGACATTTTTGTCTCAGCTCCAGACCTGTTTCATTATATGTGATTATATGGGAACTAAGAGATGCAGTTGGACATAAATAAGAAATAGTTTTCCATACAGAATTTGCAACTGAGCTCTATATTCTATAGTGAGAAAAACATACATATGGAAAAATTAAGAGCAGACCAAGGCAAATAGAGCAAAATTACATATTTTCCCTTCTTTCCTTCCTTTCCCTTGCTCCATAGCACTCCAGTGTCTGGAAGCCTTTTAGATCAGAAAATTATTGATAGATAAACAATGGTCTCCACTTTATAAGTATTTTAATACCCACAGATACAGTGCCCCACTCAGAGATTACATTATACTAACCATTCTTACAACATGTGGTTTTTTCAGCTTGTTATATGTTGGCTCTGCTGGTAGGCATCCAGGCCAGTAGAGACCAAATGAAGGAGGTTTTAGCTTAGATTAGGCTAGATTTAAACCACCCTTCTGTGTCCCAGTGCCTTTATCATGGACGATAGGGCTCATGATGTTCAGTGCACATTGCAGTTTGCTAAAGACTCCACATGCAAGAGATGTCTATTTTAATGGATTAATGGCGTATATTCCACCCTTCTGCCTTTCCATTGCCACCCATGAACAAGCACAGAGGAATGGATCCATGCTACTTATTAAAGAGAAAAAATAAAATTCAGGTATGACTAGAATACAGGAAATATCATAAAGTTAAGGTCCAGAAAGAGAAGACTTGGGAAAGAAAAGTTTTGGTTTTCTACCTCAAAATCAGTCTTTACAATGTAAAATGATACAGTGATGTTATGTTGAATACATTTTCTATACCAAAATTGCCACAACACCACTATAAAAGCAGTGATGTTCTACAGTAACTTTAATGGAATGCTGACTTTCTTGCTTAATTATGGCCTTTTTAATCTCAATGGTAATAATTACACATTGCAGTGTCTGCCTGTTTCCTCCCAGGATGAGACCTGTGGCTAACCGACATTGAAGTTGGGAATATCATCATTGGTTTTGGCTGCAGGGAGAGTTACTTGATGATGTGACAGCATAGATGTGTTTGAGAGAAGATTTTCATATTGTAAATAGCAAGTATCGCGACATCTTGTACAATAATGTCATCTGTGTTGACTAAATACAAATAAATAAGGACTTCGCTGAAGAGCGACCTGGCAGATACATCTGCCATTGTAAGATGCATCTTGCATGGTCCCATGTTGCATTTATTTGAGGATGACCTGTAACAGTCTCCTCCTAGGGCATGTGTGTGCTCCAATAGTGGTAACAGCTGCTGAGCAAAGGAGGATAAAGTTGAAAATCATCAAGGGGGCTGTTCCTTTTCCTTTTGAGAAAAAGCAAAGAACTGACTTCATGGAAACACAGTAAAGCACTTTACAAGAGTAAACAGTGAACTAGATTAAGCACACTCAAAAATACAAGCTCATCTCACCTATAGTAACTAAAATAAAAAGGAACCTTAACTTTCCCATATGAATATGTTACATATACGTTTTTATTAGCTCGTCTCCAATAACAAGACTCTAATGGCTGAAAAGCAATTTATCACTGTTTATAGTACAAGCAGTTGCCAAGCAGAAGCTGATAATCAGCCTCAGTCTTTGCTGAGTTGTACTATCATTATTCCTGCAGCTGCAGTGCGAGTGCTAAAAGAAAATGAAGTTCTCATTATCTTCCTTTGCCGCCCTCTTCCTCTGGGCCATGCCAGGTCTGTAAGGGGATTTTGAGTCCCACCAAACTCTTTCCTTGGAGGCAACATCATCACAGTGGGCTGTGGCCGTTGCATACTACAAGCCCTTCCGTTGGAGCTGAGTGTCAGAAGATCACTTATGTAAAAAGGCAGGGACATGGGATTTTGGTCTCAAATTGACCTGAATTCCTGCAGTGGGCTGGATCTAGCCCTTAGGGTCAGTCTCCTGAGCCCACATGAAGTCTGTATCTCAGGCAGGTTCCATACGTCCTGGGTACCATGCTCACCTGAAAGCAGATGGCACGTGACGAATTTGGTTGCTGCTGTAGGTCGCTTCAATGTGCAGACAACAGCCAAGGAAACAGTCAACAACCCCAGTCCCCCAACACTATAATAAGAGCTGTGGATTTAAGTTTGTTTTAAAAAAAAAAAGCAAATGCCCATAACTTGGTTCTTTTTCTTCTGGGTTCTGGGCACTGAGTGTTGAACTCAATTAGAATATAATGACTAGATCCAATTTTGTTTTTCTGGAACAAGAAGAATTCCTCCCTCCCCACCTCTCCAAAGCGCAAAATTTACATAGAATCAGGAGCTGATAATAACAACTGAGTTACGTGTACTGAAACCAAGCAGCACACACACGCACACACAAATAAGAAGACTCTAAGAGGAATGCAGGTATTGTGAAAAAAAGAAGAAAGAGTCGAAGGTTTTGGGGCTGATTGTTGGTGGATGCTGGAGTAAAGGTTGCATAGGGCATTAGGCTTGGATGTGTGTCAACACTTCTACCACCAGAAGGTCTTGGTTCTGTAGTCAATGGAAATGGTTAAATGTCTCTGGGGTTGAGTTAAAGCATATAAATTAAATGCCTGAAGTCAAACTGTGTGAATACTCCTCAGAAGAAATGGAGGGAATTTACTTAAGATTGTATTTTCACTAGGAGACAATGAGCTACACGTTTTGCCAGTAATTTATAAACATTACACGGGTGATTTTATATTCTGTTAGTGAAATACTGACAAGCGGAATTTAGCAAATGAAAAGGCAATATTAGGAGTCTAGAATCACAACCCTGGTGCTTTCATGTTTGATCTTCATGAATTTAATACAAATTGTTGGGGGTTTTTTGTGTTTTTTTTTTTTTGTTTTATTTTTATTTTGAAAGGATAACAAAGGTCTTGGCTTACAAAATTAAAGGCAAATACAAGTAATCTAAGAGGGCTTAGCTATCATTCCGGTAGCATCTTTAGATACTACAGGGCAGTAGGGATGATGGCAACAGTGGTCACATTTCAAGGAGAGTGATTTCTCCCGGGGAGACCCGCAGGTTCAGTATTTCTCATTTCCCACTCTAACATCCTCTCCTTCATTTCTTCTGTCACATGTGGCATTCCCACTATGTCTGAAGTCAGCTGAAAAATTTGGTTTTTTTCATGAGGTGTTTGAGTTATAAAACCTGTTTTCAGCTGAATGGATCTCTAAGGTCATCAACACCTGTGCCTCTCTTTCCTGTCTTTTTAATTTTTTGTATTTTGCAGTGACTGGGAACTTGTACCCCCAAATTAACTTGCTGTAAGTTTCTCAGGTTTTGCAGTTAACATCCAGAACATGCATTTTTTTTTTCTTTTTTAAGCAAGAAGAGAGGCCTGATGGCTGCAGTCCATTAATAGCCTCTCAGTACATTTTGCTCTCAACTTATTTGCTTTTAATTGAGACCTTACTTATAATGAAACCATTGCTGTTGAGCACAGAGTATTGCTACATTAACACAGATCACTTTGCCTGTTTTTCTCATATATTAATAAATTATGGAAGATCAAGTATCTCACGGAGCTGACATGTATGGAATTGATCCCGAAGCAACCTTGTATTCATGGTTTCAGCTTCAAGATAGTTCATTAAACTATCACTTTTAAAAGGCAGTCCCAACAGCAAACAAAAACGGTGCTTGAATGTTAAATGGTAAACAAGATTTGAGACAGAGGTTAACTACTCTATTTGCAAATAAAGTGCAAACTCAGACTGCTGACTTGCATATTTGCAGATAAGGTGCTAATTGCATGAAATAGGAATTTGAAAGGCCAGAACTGGAAGCTCAGAACTCTGGACAGGGTGTAATTGTATTTAAATAGATAACGTGAAATTACAAGGGGAAAAAAATTGAGAAAAATTGACGTTATTAACTCAATCTTACATAATTGAATGGAAAAACTGAATTTATAGCATTCCATGGTGTTATATAACAGCTATTAGAAGTTTTAACTAAAATGTAATGCTTTTAAAAACATTTCCTTGTGTGTTCTACTTTATTTAATCATTGCCTAACAATTAGAGCTGATTCCTGACCAATTCCAGAAACACTTTATTATCCATGGCACTTCTATCACTAGCTACTGCTTTTACTCTAAGTATTATTGCTAATGCCTACATCTTAATAAAAAGAAAACTTTCATCAACAGTTTAAAAATCCACTTATAACTTGACTTGTAAAAGTGAAAAGTAGAAAAACAGACTGTGAAAAAAATGTAGATGCCTTACAACTTGACGTGGGCCACACAAAGTAGATGCCTCAGCAAGATGCCAACAGTTGTGCTAAAAATTAGAGATGATCATGCCCTGCCTCCAAGGATAAATCATCTAATAATAAATATCCATACTTTAGGTCTCGTTGTGGTGGACAAAAGAAAGATTTAATTATTGCAAGTTGGTTGCTGCCAGGGAATCAGTGATTCTGGCTTGATTGCATTCAGTGTAAGTAAAAGGAGGAAAGGTTCAAGTAGTAATACGGATATAAGTCATGCTTTCAAACTGAAAGTCTCATGGGCAGAGAAAATGTAAAGTTAAGCTGGAGAGGAACGTTTAGAAATAAAGGTGTGAATGAAAATTAAGGGCTCTATTAGATGAACTTATAAAGCAGCCAAAAATCATGATTACACAAGAAAAAATAGGCAACACTATTTTTTGGCCACTGAGGAGAGAAGTGAAGGCAGCATACAGAAATTTTTAAAAATTTAAAAAAATAGATACAGTGGGGTAGTAAAGAAAATGCATTACAAAAAGTATGAAAGAGAATTAAACAGAAAATTTTAAGACACCAAAAAGAGATTCACAGAATCACAGAATCACAGAATGGTTTGGGTTGGAAGGGACCTTTAGAGTCCATCTAGTCCAAGCCCCCTGCCATGAGCAGAGACATCTTCAACTAGATCAGGTTGCTCAGAGCCCCGTCCAACCTGACCTGGAATGTTTCCAGGGATGGGGCATCAACCACCTCTCTGGGCAACCTGGGCCAGGGTCTCACCACCCTCAGCATAAAAATTTTTTTCCTTCTATCCAGTCTAAATCTACCCTCTTTTAGTTTAAAACTGTCACCCCTTGTCCTGTCACAGCAGGCCTTGCTAAAGAGGTTGCCCCCATCTTTGCTATAGCCTCCCTTTAAGCACTGGAAGGCCACAATAAGGTCTCCCCGCAGCCTTCTCTTCTCCAGCCTGAACAACCCCATTGCCAAGATTCAAGGTATCTTTACAGACATAGAGAAACAGATACAAGGATTTGAAAAAGACAGAGTCAGACCTAGGAATTAAAAAAAAATACACTGGGAACAAAACAGATCCTACAAATATTGGGAGTCGATAAGTAAATAGTAAGTAAATAAGTAAAGATTAACCTATTGGACAGGCAACCCAGAAACAGTCAAAACTATTTCTGTTCTCCATTTGGAAACAATAAGGACATTCTTATTATATAAGAATACGCTTTAATGAGGTTAATAAGTACTTTCCAGTCAACTAATAGATATTAAACAACATCTGCCAGTAGGTCTGAATAACTTTTACCCAAGAGCCCTAAAAGACTTGGCTGGGGAGAACACTCGTTCACTGATGTTAATTTTTAATAAACCTTGAAATAACAGGGAAATGCCAGAAGAGTGGGAGAACATTGCTGTGCCAATATTCAGAAAGGGCAAGTGGTGCTACCCAAGTAGTTTGAGCCAGTGAGGAAAAAAAACTGCTTTGGGAATCAGCTGATACGGAATTAAAGGACAACTCACAAGTGATTAAGAGAAATTAATTTTGTCAAGCAGACCTTATTTCTGAATATAATTACTATGACTACACCATGTAAAACAAAAGCTATTCCCACCCCCACCGACCCCAAACAAATAAATGGTAACTGGGTTCAGAACTGGCTAAATGGGTGGTTCTAAAAATAGGAATGTGAAAATAGGGATTTTCTGTTGGGACCTGCAGGGAAGAGCAGCACTGTTAGTGCTTGTCAACATTTTCATCAATGATTTGGTTGTAACTCTAAAATCACTGGTGATGTCATAAACACTGATGACAATCAAGTAAAGTGGTCTGCTTCACTTAGTAAGTGGAGTCTGTTCTGACATTTTAATACAGGTGTATGAAAGTTGCATGTATAAAGCAAGCTGCGCCTGCAAAATATGGGACTGTACCCTGATCAGTCACGACCGAGAAAAAGATCTTGCTGTCAGGCCAAACTCAGCTTTGCTGTGGCAGGCAAAGGGCGGTGCTGTCTATGCAGGTATAGCATCATGTAGGGTTTGCCTGTGCGCTCCGCAATGGTAAAACTGGGATTTACTTAGTTCAGTTGTGGGGGCCTTTCAGAAAAAGAAGTTGCAAAGTCAGAAAGGGAGTAGACGAGACCCCTCAAGATTATTCTTGTACTGAAGATAGTGCTTTACAGTGAGAGGCTTAAAGACTCCATTTATTCAGTTTAGCAAAAGGCAGGTTGAGAGGGAACTTGATTACAGTGTGTACGTATCTTCATGGGGAAAGCAGGCTGGGCACTAAAGGGCTCTTTAATCCAGCAGAGAAAGGCACAGGCAGGACTAGTGGCTGGAAACTGAAGCAGACTCAAATAAGAAATCAGACACAATCTTTTGCCAGGGAGGCTGATCAATCATCAGAGAAATTACTGAGGAAGACCACAGGATTTCCGTCTCAGATGAAGAATGTGCATCTTTTGGAAGACATGCTTTAGGTAAACAGAGGTCATGGTTTAGTGAAACAGCAAAGGTCCTTGAGCTCAGCTCAGGAGAGAACAGATAAAATGCAGTGGCCTGTGATGCTCAGAAGGTCGGACTGGTGTGATGTGATGTGTCCTGCCAGCCTTAAGCTTTGGAAATTTATGGGTCAATAATAGTAATCTTAATTGTAATCATAAGAGTAATTGCAATTGCAAACACAATTGCAATTGCAACAGTAATACACTTTCTGAATTTTACATTGTGCCTAAAATTTAAAGGGCCAGATCCTGATTAAATGGCACAGTCCAGGAAAGTGGATTATCCTAGGGGGAAAAGAAGTACGATTTTTGGCCACAGAAATTCCCCCTATTCCTCCAAGGCCCTAAAAAGATAATGGCTCCTCCTTTGGGACTGGCGTGAGATATGAAGTCAGTTGACCAGATGCATTTTTGTCACATAATATGCCCTGCCATCTTATGGTGTGGTGCTGCCCCCATAATCCCTGGAAGAACAACACACCTGCCCTTGAGCGCCCTATGCTGCTTCTCTCAGTTCTCCAAATATGCCATTTCTGTGGAGTCTCAGCACCTGCATCCATTGCAGATGGAACCTTCTGCACCCTCAGAGGGGTGGACAGAAGGGATTACTCAGAGATATGAGTCCATCACTTTCTGTCATTTGTGCAAAACTTAATTGACATGGCATTTTATCTTAAAAAAAAAAAAAAAGCTGCTTGTAAAACATCTGTGGTCAGGCTTTAGGTGAAAATTTCAAAAAGATGTAATGTACACTGATTGTAACCTTGTGTACATCTTCTTCTTGACCTGCTCATCACCCTTTGTCTAATTAGCGTCCACTATCTATCAGCTTAAACATTTCTAAATAAACTTTAATTCAACATACCCTGAAAACAACTCTCAGGTGATTAACATTTTTTAGTTACCATAATTATTAATTTGAGTGCCTTTCTCCTGTAGTGGGGCACTGATAAAAATCTAAACCAGGCCTTTGTGGGGAGAAGTTACCCCGAAGCTGTGGAATGGACATTGAATCACAGTGGAGTAAATCACAGATTTACTCCTCTGCTTCCTTGGAGCATGTCCTCTGGCATGTGGGAGAGGGTCCACACTCTTCTCCCTACTACAAGTTTCCTCACTTCCTAACAGGCATGCAGAAACCCCAAACTTCCCCCAATGTGCTTTGAGTAAAGAACTGGATGATGCTTTAAATCTTTTTAGAAAAACTCCATTGAATATGTTCCTGATCATTCTGTAACTTCTCTAAAAATAAAAACTCACTTCACATAGCTGCAACACAGCACCGTGGCATTTCTTAGTAGCTGTATCTGTTACTTAAAGGGCTGATTAACTCTTACTATGCACATTTGTTTGCCTTTGCAAGCATTATTTTTTCGACTCAGGTCAGGAAGAAGAGATCTTATTAAAAAGAAAATATACTTTTTTTACTGGTTTAGATAAAAATTGTCATGTTTAGTATAAATTTTGTTATTTTCTTTTAATTTTTGTGCCGTCCTTGAGGAAAAAGCCCTTGATTGTTCTGTATCCTGGATAATTTCTTTTTTTTTAAAGAGCAATATTCATGTTGAACATCTTCACATTTTGTTGTGGGTTTTTTTCATGTTTTTGTGGGGTTTCCCCCACTGTTACTGCAAAAACAGCCCCACATAAAAAAAATTTACATGTGAAAGAAAACTTCTGAGAGCAAACTAGATTAAAACATAGTGAAAACTGGTTTTTGTCAGCCTTCAATGCATTAGGATTTTGATTCTTAGTCTCATATTAGTCTTGAGATGTTGGCAATGTCATTGCTTGCAGAGTTAGTTGCTGACAGTTCACCCCAATAGGATTGCTTGCATACTTAAAGTCAAGCAAGTGCACAAGTGTTTGCAGAACCAGACTCTTTAATAAGCAGCTATACACTCGCCTGCAAGCACATGGGGTGAATAATGAGTCATCAGCTCTCCAAGGGCAGCGTAGACCAACTCCATGGCCATTAATGCAGAATGTGGTCAGGCACCAAAATTGCAAATGTCCTTTTCAGTTTCCCCCCCTCTTCCTCTCGGTAAAAATAGGGCCCTGGCATTGTGACATTTCCTTCATGCTCCAACCATCGTTTCATACCCCTGTAGAAATTCTCATAGGACATTATGGACAGTCTGGTTAATTGGTTGACATCCTGGTGCATCAACGCAATTGCTTTGTAAAAGGAAGTTGCAAAAACCAGCTCTACTCCCAGGCAAAACCTGGAGGACAGCAGCAACACCGGCAGCATTTAGAAAATGTACAGTGTGGGCACATACAACAGGAAAGCTAACTCTGAGAGTCTGCACTTCTGGAGAGCTGAATGTGCGTGTGGGTGCATCTCTTCAGAACCAAACCTTTATTGTCAAGGATGCCAACTGGGCACTGATGGTTTGTGAGGATGATGCTCACTTTGTTATGAAGCAGAAAAGCAGTGGCTCACATGCCAGCTGGTCAGCAAAGGCTTTCATCTCTATTTCTCTTGTAACTTTTGCAGTTTTCATGACAGTGAATGTAATGCTTTTGCTTGAAGTATGACGTGCAACATCCCTTTCCAAGTGCCACGTGAACCAACTCCTCCTATAACCTCTAACTTCCCTCATGAAGTCACAGATCCCCAAGATCAGTGCAACCTTAATGAGGCACACTTAAAATAAGAAAGTACATGTATTTTATAAATCAAGCTTTACTGCCTCAACCTCCAGCACACAATTGCTGGTACCTGTTACATATCGGTAGGATTTCACACTATTTTGTAATTCAACGACATTATCCCATGTAGAGTTGCTCCTGTGGTTAAATACAAATCTACAGGACAACATGTTATAGATGAGCTAATACCACACTGAGGGTCTTTTTGCGCTGCCGAACTGCTTGTTACCACCTGTCTGCAGTGGCCTGGTGTTGCACGCATTTAGCTGGCATTGATGTTTTACCTTACACCTCCGCAAAGGCAAGGAAGAGCCCTGAGGTACACAGCTCCCAGGTACGGCATTAATTTCTGGCTGACCTCGCTCTCCTCCCTGGGCTGGGGCAGGGTGCAGCGACTTAAATGAGGGGACCAATGGACTTCAGTGGGGTGGAACAGATATCCGCCACTGACTAATTAAATTAACGGTGTCCATCTGCACTCATGGGTTTAACTCAGAATGTCCTTACATTTATGGATTGACTGTGGAAAAATGTAATTATATAAATGTGTTTTCATGTCCAAACTGAGGACACAGATATAATCGCTGGGTGTGTTATGTAAAAGCACACATTTTCAATCAGTAGAAATGCAAGTACATTTTTATGTTTGTAAAAAAAAAAAAAAAGAGTCTTTGCTTAATAAGCAAGTTTATTTTAAAAATAAGTAAAACAGTCCTGTTTTACTTCAGGTACAAAATACAAATGATCATTCTTAACACCTAGTCTTTTCAGGTTTTGAATAAATGTTGATCTTGCAACAAAACAAAAAGGTGTTGGCTATTATTTTCTTCTGCTTCTGCTTTATGCTCTATTTAGGGAATCCTTTGCCAGCAGCATTCCTAAAAGTAATGGATTCTGGACATGCATACTATGGCATATTTTGTTAACACATAAAAGGAAATACCTCAGTCTTCAAACCCTACCTATTGTAAGCTTTAAAATATTATGAATGCCCTGTATGGGAGAACAATGCCCGTAGCCATTGCAAAACTTTCACTGTGGGTGAAAACTGAGCAAAAATTAACTTCACACATTGAAAGTGCAAAGGAAATTAAGGAAATTAAATAATTTGCATCAACTCTGGCTTGATCTGCTAAATATTTTCTAACCATTGTAAGAAAGAAAAACAGAAGGCAAACTCGCAATGAATAGAAACAATAACGGTCAGTAACATGTGTTGCATGTTATTTGAATGGAAAGTAATTTATCAGTTTTGAAATAAAAGCTGTTTATTCTTGTGTTTCACTGCCTGTAACAATCCTTACAATTTATCTGTGAAAAAGTGAGAAACTGTACCACCATTAGCATATGAATACTTGACACATCAAATTGGCTGTACAATAACAGAAGGACATTCGCTATTGGTGTATGCACACAGACAAAGCAGCCATTTTGGGGGGGGGGGGGGTGTCGAGAAAAAGAAATTAAAAAATGAAATGGTGTGGGTGTTTAACCCGTTGTCTGTCTGTCTGGTTTCACACGGTGGCTTTGATGAGGGCAGCCTGGCAGAGTGGCTGGAAATTCCTAAAAAAAAATAAATTAACGAGCGTGCAGGTTAAATGCTGGAATAAAGATCATATGTGTTAAATCTGTACTCAGATGGCAGTGGATGAGATGATGCAAGAAATGCAAGAAACTGTCCTGGAATAAGCGATTCTGTGAGTTTTGTACGTGTGCACCCAGGGTGGGAGGGGTGCAGAAACGTGGAGGTTGTACAGAAATGAACCATTGCCTACGTACAGTTTTATTTCAAGGCAACAACATCGCGGGCCTTGGGTCAGATGTGTGAAACTATTTCTCAAAGAAGCTGCATACATAATTGAGGCCCTATGAAGGGTTCTCAGTTGAAGTTGCCAGGCTACATTCATTTCAAAAGCAGAGCCATTTGTTATCAAATTTAAATTAACTCTCTCGGCTCTGGACATGTAGTTTAAAGCGCAGCTTTGCAGACTGTACTTGCTGTCTGAGGAAGGAGGAACGGTGCCTGCTCACGCACAGTAGTGTTATTTTGCGAAGGATGGAAATCCTACCTCTATTTAGGCCTGCAAGGAGGTAATTTTAAAAGAAGGTTAATTTCTGTGGGATATCTTTGTGTTTTGTTCTCCCTTAGAAGCCACAGTGGCCTTTTTTCTCTCATTCTTTTCTTTCCATTTAAAAAAATAAGGTAATAATTTCAGCTTTAATTTGGGAATAAATTAGTAAATCAGTATTTGCTGCTGTTTTTCTGCAAGCACACTGCAGCTGCCTTCACCGAAGTTTTTAAAATTTTATTTTAAATGGGCTTCAAATGTTTAAATGTACAGATTAACAACTGGAGGTATTTGTATTTTTCAGCCCCACATGGCCTGCAACAGCTGGGTGTGATCCCGTAGCCTTTACTTGCACTGGTAATCCTTACTGATGGAACAGCAATGTGACTTCCATCACATTCAGGAATTACTAATGAAAGAAATTCTACTTGATAAAATTTATTGTTTATTTCCTCAGGCATCCCAGTGTGCTGCATGCTTTCTGAGCAGAGGAGAGATATTCTTGCCCCAAGGAGCTCACGAGGCTGTTACAAGTAACACATAGGGCTTGGTGATGCTGTGTCTTAAGTAGCAAAGGGCAACCAATAAAAGCAGATACCCAAAATCACAAATATCCATTCCCCACTAAGTCTGCTTTTGCTGAGCTCGTGCCCTCCCTGGGCTTGCTTTCAGTAAATATTGTAGCAGCTGAGTGCCAACAGCAAAATGTTTGTGGAAAGCAAATTTCATATCCTGGGAAGAAGTCTGTCTGTTAGAAACTCTTGGTGCCCTGTCTTGGTGGAGATGCTGGACACTCCTGAGCTCAGCAGGAACATACTTGTGCTTGAAGATAAGGTTCTTTGGCCCAGATCCTCAAGGGTCATTCTCCAACTCTCAGTGAAATCAGCTGCCTTTGAAGGTAGATGCTTTGTTGGGTAGAGTTCAGAGTGATCACTCAAAACTTCACAGCCTTAGCTCCAAAAATGAAAGAACATGTACAGCATTTAATGACTTCTTCAGCCAAAGGCAACTGATGGGTACAATGCAGGTTTTGAATATTGGTAATGAAGTCATGCCGTAGGAAAAAAAAACCCTGAACTACCAACCTACCTTGCAATCTGCTCACAGGTATGCTCACAGAGATGAAAAAAAGGATAAATTTATCAAATAAATTACACATCATAAAATATTTGCTCTGTCTAGCCTTAAATTAGGTTTACTCAGGCTAATCAGCAAAGATATGTCAACAATTAAACACAACAGAACATCCCAGTCATACAGATATTGTGTGTGCCTGAATGCATCATCATACAGAGCAGGCATTTTAAGCAAGAAAAGAAGGATTTACCTACTTTTGTAAACTCTGTATAAAATACAATTATTTTTCAGTAAATTATCTTTCAAAGTATTAAAGGTTTGCAGTTTTAGAGCTTATAAACCTGAATTTTTCACCCAATTTAATTTGACGTTTCTATTTTCATTTATCTAATAAATTGGAGTCCTTAGCTAGGACTTCTACTATTGTGAATCTTAATATACTAGACTAAATATAGCATTCTTAACAATCTGTGCTTTTCCTTCTTGAAACGCAAGCTTAGGGCATTTAATCTACATCCCTTCATCAACATAAGATGCTGATTTGTTAGAATCAAGTCGAGCCTGTTGTGGCTGTTGACTCATATGCTGGTAAGACTGAATTTCATCTTTGTAGTCTCTGAGTGGAGAGAGGACTTTGTTTTAGTAAAGGCGACGAGAATGTCACCAAACACTGCTTGCAATGTGCTGCTACATTAAAATTACTTTTCCCCATTAAAATGGACAAAGTGCATTTTATTGTTCATATATGTAAAGGTCTGACACATTTGTTTAAGCAGTTAGTAAGTGACTACCCCAAGTTGCCTGCCATACTAGAGGATGATCCCTCATGTAATCTGCGAACGTCTTCTGAAAAAAAAGGGGCAAAGATAAACTGAATTGAAAAGGAAGGACAGTCAAGTTCCACAGCATAACATTTACCCTTTGGTTTTCCTAAAGGAAGATATATCATGTATGCATGCCCCCAAACAGCCCCGGATATTATTCTAAAACTACAAACCGTTTGCTTATTTAAAGCCTGGTACAGCTAACAATACTACAGGGCTAGTAAATCCTGCCGAGCACCCTGAGAATCTTGTTTATTTACTGGTGGAAGTGATGTACCATACTCGTGTATCCATGACAACACTGCAACATGCCAGAGCAGGACGAGGTCTTCTCTTGCTCCTGCAATATGAGACTAAAACTAAGAGGCCAAATCTTATTAAATAGCAGAAGATTTTCAAAAGATAAAACATAAAGTTTATGAGAGCATATGATAGTTGTTCATGGTAATATATTTGCGCTATTTCAATGCTTTCATTTGGTTCCTCCATTGATTGTAAATAGTACTGAATGGTGAACAAACCAGGAAAGATAAAACTTTGCAGTTCCTCCTAGAGTTCATAATATGGAAAGTGATTCAACAGCGTCAAGCCTGAATTGTTAGGAACATCTATTTTAAATGGAATTAACTTTGATCATTCTCTAGTTTTTATCTTTTCTTGGAAGGTGTTACAGGTTCTTTACTATTTTTTGTTCTCATGCCAAATGCTTTGACTAAGAAAGTTATATGATCCAGTGGATTAGTAATGTAATTGCCTATTTATATTTATAAATCCATGCATTGTCTTGGTGCATTTGTGTTTGCTGTGCCGTTGATATGTTAGACTGACATGATTGAGATGCCTATTATGTGTATGTGGTGGAATTTAGACATAAAATGAAAATTCAATTCTTTATAAGCCATTGTTTTTCTTACTGTTACTCTTGATTATGTTACCATTGCCTTGACAAAGGTTGTGCACTTCTAAGGTTTGGAAAAGCACCTTGAAAAGTTCAATCAAATTCATTCTATGCAAGCAAATCTATGCAATAAAGGAAGAGTTCCTTAGCTAGCGGTAGGCTCCAGAACAATATGTATCTTCTTCTAACATCTTAATAAATAACAGGGTAGGCCAAATACTGGCATAGGTTTCTCAGCATTCATAGATTTAAATTATGAAAGATTTTGGTTTAATACATCAGACGTCCTCCAAGTATATTGTATTTTCCAGACCCATTATTATTTTAGCTGATGTCTAAAGTACAAGGCTATCGTGTTACCTATATTCTGATAGCAGGATAAAGAAAGTTTTCTGGTTTAATATTGTGTCACTTGAATCTGTCAGTTGATTCCCTAAAATTGGAGATGAAGTCCTGAAGCAATTATTAAGCCTTAGCTGTGACCACCACATCACTGTACATTAAAAAATGAGGATCAGGGTGTGGCAGCTCTGGAAATCATACAGAAAAACCCCCTTGGACTGAACGGAGTAACTTCTTACTTGTTTTGAGAATAACAGCAAAATAAAATAATTTTTTTTTAAAAAGATAATAATAGGAAGAAATAAATTATTTCTGTGGGTTTTGTCTCATTTTCTATCCCTCTATCAACACACTATACCTTGGTCATCACTGCCCAAATGAGGCAACAGTTACTTGTTAAGCAGCTGCTTCTGCAGGTACAGCTCTCCAACTAGAATAGAAGCACAGATTTTGGTCTCCCATTGACTGATTTTGATCGTTAGAGTTGAGGTGAGGATGGGGCTGCTTATACACCAGTTGTTCAGGTGTGTGTCTATATACACATATAAAAAAAGCTGTGAATCTGGGGTGGGGAGGGGATATAATTGTTCTTATTGCTGTCTGGGTGAGCACTTACCCAGACTGTGAGGTCAGGAGGAGCCTTGTGGTAATGGCAGCCATCTAAGTGACAATAATTTGCATTTTCAGCAGAGAAAGGAGTGGAAGATGGGCCTCCCACAGACTGGATAAATGCTATTCTCAGGCTAACCTAGCTGTGTGGCACCTTTGATGTTGGAAAAACAGTAATTTTCATTATTCTGGCCCTGATATTGGTGCCAAATTTCCATCCAAACAATGGTTTAGAAACTCCTTGCAATGTCTTTCTCCTTTTTCAGGTCAGGCTTTGTAGACCATCACTGTTCTGCCTTCTTCAAAATATATCTACAATGCTGTTGTACAGAAATGTCAGAGAAAACTGCTAAAAACAAAGCAAAAATAAAGACCTGGTCAAAGCAGAGGTCTCTGTCTTCCCCATAACGCAGAGAGATAGGAATGGGATCAACCACTTTGGACAGAGTTGGTCTGTATGGTACTAACATTAAATATTTCATGCCATAATGGAAGTTTCACGGACAAGCAGTTTCATTAGTCATTCATCTCTGATGATCCAGTCTGCCTTCCTGTAAGAACAACCTGGTAATACTCTTAGGATATCTCCCTCTTTTATGCTGAGTGACCAGAATTTAGCCAGATGGAAGACTCCGAGTGATTTCTTTAATTTTCACAGTTAGAGAAGGGTGTGTTTTTTGGGGACTGCAAGGAAGAATGCTATACCCGTTGCCACTTGGAGGCAGGTAAGGAATATTACAACCTGCAAATGATCTACCTGGATGATTTCCCTCAATCACCACTTCAGTGAAGTCCCTTACAGGAGTTTGTTCAGACTGTGTAGAATGGAGGTTAATCCTCCGAGCCCAAGTGTTGTTTTGCATTTCCTGGCTCTGCACGCAGAGATCATTTGGAACATTCAGAAATGGGCAGTAGGGTGTCCAGGGTGATCATCAACCCTTGGAGGGTTTGCTTCTAGGTATTTTTCCCTCTGATCTGAGAAAATGCGTCTTTTGGCTCCAGTGGATTTGGGATTCTGGTTAAACAAGAGTACAGATCTTGTATTTTAAGTTTACTGTCATGTTGGAGAGAAGACAGCTGAACAAGGCAGAGGCTCTTAACTAAACCGGCAGCAACTTTCTAACAAGTGCCTATGATGGTATCTGCTCTCCTAGTTTTGTTTTCTCTTTAATAGGCACGTGTAGCTTTTTGTTATTGGGTACAGACTGTGCAGATCCAATGCACCAGCATTTTTGGGTATTGTTTCTTTTCTATGGCTGAGCTGGGATATTTTAAAATCTTTTACAGCATGGATGAACTGCCCAGAACTCTCTTGCTTACCCTGCAGATTTATGTAGCTTTATTTTCAGCAATGTTTGTCTAAAAATACTTCATTGTTTAGCAAATTCAGCTGCAAGAAGGGTTGATTTTATCAGCTACATTTAAGCATCCTGAAATCAGATATCCTTAGTGCGTCTGCACGATGATAGTAAATGATAGTTTTTAAATGTTGTTTAAGCAACAGTAGATTGAAATGCAGGCAGGGAACCCATCAAAAAGCAGGCGGCAAATCAAGGGAGGAGTGAAATAAGTTACAAACTAAAATTTAAAATAGACAACTCAAAAATACTTTTTTGAAAATGAAACACTTTAAGAAAAGATAACATGGCATGGAATTTATATGAAATTTGAGGCCAAAATCCTGAAAACAGGCATATTGACATTCATGACAAAGCAACTTTCTCACAGTTCCTCTTCACATCCTCTCTCCGCATGAGACAGCACATGCAGGAAAGGACTGTTGAGTGTAATATCCAGTTTCAGGGTGCAGTTGTGCACACCACAGCCATGCACATCAGATACTAACTCACATGTTAGCCTCAACTTTAATTTCCACGCCTCCTCTTGCCTGTCTTTGCTTTATCAGTTATTCTCAGTCTGCAGCACCGTGCCGTCTTTGTGCAGCGCGCAGGGAAGGAATGTGCTCAGCGTGGCCCAGGGCACACTGTGCCTGAGCTGGACAACTTCATTTTTCAGGGTGCTACAACACTCCAGTGGTGCAGAGACACCGGCTTCAAAGCAGTTTCCATGATCTGCATCAAATATCCAGCAGCCATTCTATTTCAAATAATTTCATTATCCATAAAAAAACCCCACTTTATTGAAATAACATATTGAGATTACATGAAAAATGAAATAACTACTTTAAAGAATAAGTAAGATGACACCCTTCTTTGCAATGTATTTTCACATACAGACACCTATAAGTATGGAGCAGTTTTAGGGATTACAGTCCAAATGCAGGAATGGGGAAAAGTTCAGCTGTTCTGTACATAGAATATTGTAAAATTTATTTGTATTGCCTAAAAGTGAGGTGGGGCTCTGGGAGCCACAAAGATAAAGAAGTGGGGGATAAACCTTCATTTTTTATTAGTGATGTGAATGAAGTTCAGAAAATAATAATTAAAGGAAGAGCTTGCATGGCTTACAGTCCTCTCCTCATCAGAAGATTTTTACTGCCTGTCTCCTCAGGATGTCAGCCACCAGGGTGGCTGAGCAACAGTACTTTGGAAATAGTGGAATTTCTCACTCTTATCAACAATGTCAGAGCAACTTCTGAAATTTTTACTCAAATACATCCTGTTGACAAGGTTCAGTGAGACTATTTGTTATTCACTGCAAAATATAGTTAATAAACAAAAAATGTAATAAATGGTGCATATTATTTTGTTTGATAACATCCCATTAGTTAAATTATTTTAAAATATTTCAGCTGATATTGTGTTCAAAACGCAAGAGAATAAAATAAATTTATTTACCAGAGTCCAGATGTTAATTTAGCTGTTGTTTGTATGCACATCTGCAGCATTTATATCGCAAGAAAACATATAAAAATTTTAAAACTTGGTTTATTAGTTGCGATTATGCACTTGTAGATCTAGAACAAGTATAAAATCTCATATCAACAAGGAAATATGTAAAAGTGATTTTCGGCTTACATTTTGTTTGTGGGATAATGTTACTGAATCTACTAGACAGAGTCAGTGATCCCTTTTCAAAACTGGCAGAAGTCTAGAGAGGATTATGTTCAACATGGATCTGCTGTTGACATCGTTCACTAGAAACATAAGTCACAAGATGGTACCATAAATCGAGTTGCCATTATTAGCCCCAGGCACAAACTAGACTGCTAGCAACAGGTAAATTGTAAAAAGATTTATGGATTCTATTTGATTCAGATAAGAACCCAAAAACATTTAGGGAGGATATTGGGATGGATTTGTGAAGAAGCCAATGTATTTCAGCCGATATGCAAGGGCCAGACTGTGGACTTGCTGGGGCTGAAAGAGGTTTCCAGGGCATCTACAAACAACCAAAGGTTGACTGAAGCAGTTGTTTTCCCTGTTAAAGGTTCTGATGTGCACGGCCAAAGTAGATCCTTGACGTACGGGTACTGAAAATGCAGTGTCACTACACCCACTTTGCACCACGCTAATCTGATAGCTACATGGTTAGCTATCGCAGAGGATAACCATAGACAAGCCTGGAAAGCAATGAATTGAGGTTGTCCTTCTTGACTAAGCATGTCTTACAAAAGAAGGGGCTAATTGCAGCTGTAAGCAGTGCTACTCGGAACAGATGGGGGCAGGATATCTGCTCCAGAAATGTGTCTGTTACATTGCTCCAGTTTTTTACTTTTCCAGTTGTGAAAGACACTGCAAATCCTTCAACACCTCTGAAGTTCATACAAGGTGAAAACTTATGTTCTTGCATCTCGTGACATTATACCTTCAACATTTTCCCAAATTCCCCCTGCATTTATGTAATAGTTGAAAGTTTTTGTTTAGAAGATGTTAGTACTTGCTGGAGGCACATTATAAATATCTTGTAATGTAACCCAAAATATGCACAGCCAAACTCAGTTTCGCTATATAATGCAAATAACACCTTACAAAATTTGATAAAACAGGATATCCAAGTGACTTTCACATACAAAAGCCCCCAAAAGCCAGTTTTCAGTCTTTCAAGAAGCTTCATAAGGACCAAATGTATCTGTATTTGAGTTCAGATTGCTGCTGGTAAAGTGTTATTTTTCCTCTTTCAAATGCTTAGATGTAAGCTATATGCAATTTCAGTTTACACCAAAAGTTTTTTCTTACAAAATTTGTCCAAAATTTCCACTGTGTTCATGTTCTCTTTTTGATCATGGAATACACAGAATTTCAGTAAGTAAACCAGTTTCAAAATGCACAAGCATTTTTTTTCTTTTTTCAACAGATAGTTTTATTGTAGTACACTTACATTTTGTATGGATGGTTATAGGAAAAATGTTATATTTTTAATTTGGCTGATGGTATTTACAGAAGAACACATTGCAAAAGGATAAGGATGTGACTCAGTCAATTAGGATATAGGAAATTTTAGTTACTTTGCACATATTAATTGTATTACTTAAAAGTGACGGGACAAAGCACTTTAATTTAGTTGCCTTAAATTAGGCAGCTAAAACCATCTCAGATCATTTATAACCAGTCTAATTTTAAAATCAGCAAATTCCCCTAATTTCCATTGGATTTGTAGAACATATTAATCAATTAGTATTGATGTTGTTTAACTGTGTGACCTATTTACTGTACCCTCATAAGAAAAAATTATTCCTGACCTGGCCCTCCTATGAGACTGCATGTGTTCTTAATCAGTTTAATGAATATGGACACTGTAACCAAGAAGCCCCCTCTAAAGTGGCTAATTGCTTTATCTGCATGTTTTCTGAGTGTATTCTGAATACAAGCCCAAGTCGTACTATTTTACAATAGTAAGTCTAAAATACGGTGAATTATAAAGCCTGCAGAATTTATTGAACTCACTGAATAACTTCTAAAGAGTCAATACATCACCTGCAGACTGTGAGACCCAGCATCACCTGTAGAAGAAGCTCAGCAAAGTAATTAATGATATTGGTATATATAAACATGCATGCGCACTCCTGTTCTTACAGCTGTGACTTGGTCTAAGTTCAGCGTTTTCTTGATTTACCTCCCTGTGGCATGAGGCTTCATAGTTATGTGGCATGAAGTTGTCATTTGGATTAGTCTGAAAATATATATTAGGCTAAGCAAATGTATAAAAATTTGTCTCTCAGACTCACATCTTGCAGGGTACTGAGCTCCCTGGGCTGTCTTCGCATCCCATAGTGGGCACGTTGTCTTCTGCAGCATCAGATTCAAAACATTTCACTGTAAGACACTGCATGCTTCAGTAATCCACACACTCACTGGCTGTTTTTTTCAAGCTGTATGAAAGCAGTATGTATACATGGTCTATTCAAGCAGCTCACCTGATATGTCTATTTAAAGCTATTGTTTTGCTCTATACCCACCCATAGAAGTAAATTACTGCTACTTTTTTTCTATACAGTGCTCTTAAATATAATTATCTCTCTTCATTTTTTGTAGGGGAAATGGAGTTTAGAACTGGCTCTCGATACTTGATGGACCTTTGGCAGGAGGCCAAGGAGAATCAGAATAAAAAAACAAAATAAAATGCCAAATGCAAGAAAATAACAGCAACTTAATATGATTTAATACCAATAAAGTGGTTAAGGTTAGTGGAAACAGTCCTTGATCTTTCCTTCTTATAATAAATTAAAAACTATTTTATAATATGTTGTAGCTGGTGTAGCTCCTTCCAGCTAGGGCTATCCATCACAGCCTGGATGGAAACACTGCTTTTTCTCCATATCATGGCAGCCAGACTGTTGAGGAAGGGTCATGGCAGAGGACAGAGGGTAATGAAGATCTACACTCTGTTCAAGAGCCTCTTTCTGGCATTTTCTACAATTTCCTTTGTCTTCTTTTACTGAATCAACAGGTACCAGCTCTTGCTCTAACATGCACTACAACGGAGCCAACCTATCCATCTACACCTCCAAAGTGGTTTTGGGTCTCGGGATGCAAAGCTCGACCTTCAGCCATGTGTAGCAGAACCGGTGGTGCTCAGCAGTGGAAAAAGTTCTCCTACATCATGTATGGAGAGACCCCTGTGGTACCCCATGTCTTCCCTCCTCTCCTTTCATGACATTTGGGTGTTTCATATTAAGGAGTCACAGCAGCTGAGGCTTGACCTCATGTCTGACCTACACTTCATTGCCTGTGCCCTTCCCTCTTTCTCATCCACTGCCCGACCCGCAGCTGCTCCCTTCCTGGCCCAGCAAATCTGAACTTTTTTATGTAGCATACAGATGCTGAGGACTGAGGGGATCCCCTGCCCTGGGGCACTGGGTGGTTAGGCCACGTCCTGAGAGGCTGCAGAAGGGGACAAACCTCAGTGAGGTGAAGGTGCGATGTAAGCCTGTGTTTCCTACACTCTCATTGAGTTGCCCAAGAAAACATAGCAAAGAACAGGTGGGAGGTTCCTCTGACTCCACCACTGGTTTTTGTCATGTCCAGTCCAGCAGATGCTTTCTTGAAGATCTCATGAGATGGGCAAAGGTGAGAAAGCCCAAGAGGCTGCAGATCATAGAATCATAGAGTGGTTTGGAAGGGACCTTTAAAGGCCACTTTGTCCAACCCCCCTGCAGTAAGCAGGGACATCTGCAACTAGATCACGTTGCTCAGAGCCCCGTCCAACCTGACCTGGAATGTTTCCAGGGATGGGGTGTTGTGTTAATAGTAGGAGTCTGAGGAGTGGCTAGAGAGAGACCCTACCATTGAGTCACGAGGTTCAGACAGGACCCCCTTGCCTTCTAAACTCCTCTGAGAGGAGTCTAGGTGTGGCTAAATCCAGTCTTAGTCTCAGACTTGGTCAACAGTTTATTTTCTAAGGATTATAGAAGTAACCACCCATCAAAGTATTTGTTGCTAATAACTGATTTGGCAGATGCCCAGGCCTGTCGTGTTCAATACAAACCATCATGGCTAGATTAATGGGTAGTACAATTTATTAAAGCAACAGGTACACAGGTTCTTTGGATTACCGGTGATAAGATTGCTGGTCACAAGACACATATAAATACCAAAGTTATGAGTACACTGCTGGGCTACAAGTACGCTAAACAAATATGAAGCAACTCTAATATGAAGCAAGGGAACTCTAATACATTAGGGATTTAAAGTGACTCTATAGAGGTTTCCAGTCTTACCCAAAGGCATCCCAGTGGGGGGGGAAGAGAGGCTCAGCCCATGGACTGGTCCCAGAAGTCAGAGTGGTATGTGGTGGTATCTTCCCTAACACCCTCTTTCTCTTAAGCTATTTTATAGTATTTTTTATCTTTCAGGTGGAGCCTGAGTGACTCTTGTCATACATACCTTTATTAAGATTGGTGTAAAATTTCCTCACTTTGCTTTTAAAAGTGTAGACTAGAAGAAATTCAAAGTGTGTGCCCAGTGAGGGGTGGTTGCACCTTAGAGGCGGGTAGCTTTTGGGATGGAGGTGTGTTTTGGTATTATAATGATATTATAATAAGCAAAGTTTACCAGAAGGACAACATTTTGTCAAAAGTATGACAGACTGTTGGCCCAGGGTGGCAAATATGCAGCGTACCAGCTCCATGGTACCTCGAGTTCCCATTTATCACAGAGCCTGGCTGCGATGCCTCCACACGGCTCTACCCTCCAGACAACTTCTCGTAGAGTCAGTACGCCAAGTTCTCCTGGCATTGCCGACACCTAAGGTTATTAGGGAACTGCTGTGGAATGGATTCCTCACGTATCAGCTGCACTTCAGCCTGGCAGCTTCTTCAGTGCTGTACCTTTTCTAAAAACATAAGTTTAATTTCTAAGTCACCTCAGCAATTATTCCATATGGGGCATCTACCACCTCTCTGGGCAACCTGGGCCAGTGCCTCAATGTAAAAAAAAATTATTCCTTATGTCTAGTCTAAATCTACCTTCTTTTAGTTTAAAACCATTG
Source organism: Phalacrocorax aristotelis (assembly GCF_949628215.1). Lineage (NCBI taxonomy): Eukaryota > Metazoa > Chordata > Aves > Suliformes > Phalacrocoracidae > Phalacrocorax > Phalacrocorax aristotelis. Next base: position 4,723,025 of record NC_134311.1, read on the forward strand.
CCATTGTCCTATTGCTGCAGGCCCTACTAAAAAAGGTGTCCCTGTCTTTCTTATAAGCCCCCTTTAAGTACTAAAAGATGTGAAGGAGAACCTTGGCTGTGCTGTTGAGAACAGGCATGGTTACTACCTGCAGGATTTGATAAGAGATACCAAATTTTAAACTTTTCCTGTGCTTATGTATTTTAAAAAACCTCTTACGTCATGTGTTTCTCAATTAGTTGCCTCTGAAGTAATGATGTCAGTGCTGCTGTAATATCAGCACTGTGAAGAACATTTGACTATAATTTACTGTATCTTCAAATGGGGAATAAAATTTAAAGAATCATTTATATTCAGTTAAAAAAATGATCCCCAAAAGGTCCTTAAGCTTCCATTTAGCTCATCTGATGTTTAAAATAAGGTGGCAGGCACTTATGTTCACACATCTGCTGCCTGATCTTACCACTGTCATCATCATCATCATCATTGTCTTACATGAACATAATTACTCTTTATGTAATGTATAAATTTAAATACCGTCTGTAATAGTGTTTTCACAACTGCCAGGAAGTAAATGCTTACTTTCCATAGCCTGGTTTAAATGATGTTACAAGTAAGTATACGCTGTGTAAGGATGGGAACTGTTATTTTAGAGGAGGCAGGTGTTTGAAAGTGAAAAACCAAACAAAATTCTTGTCAGTTTGCTATAGAATTAAACTTAAAACCGATCAGGCCTTAGCTGGTTTTATGCTCTGTAATGAGCAAGGTGGTTAGGTCGGGCTCATTGACATTTGCAGATACCCAGCTTCACTGATTTCTTGTTTCAGATGAAAACCACAAAAAGCCTGTGACTCCTGGCATCCAGATAAACAAGTTTTGGCTCAATTCTGTTTTCAAGTTTTTTCTCTGAAAGTGAAAAAAATTAAAAATTATAAAAGGTGTGCCAGAAACCTAAATAAACCAAGAACAGTTGTGCAGACCAGTCCTTCCAAAAATCAAGTCTGCTGCAAACGGGGCTGATCATTATTTGGAGCAATGCAGTGTATGAAATAAGAGAAGCATTTCAGATGGAGCTTCCACAGGCAGATGTTTGCAATCATAGTTTAATAAAACTAACCACTGGTTTTAATGTGACAAGTAAAAGGCAGCTCTCCGTAACATAACCACGACTTCCTGCTATTCGGGGGCTTCCTTTTTAAAAAAGCACCACAGCGTGTAAACCAATTCTGCTCCTGTAGGTTGCAGGCACCTCACACCATTTGCAGCAGTGCAGCCTTTCCACACTCCTGTGCTACGGGGAACCAGGGACAACATATTTTGCAGTGGGACAACCTATAAAGAAGAAATACATACTGTCACCTCACTGAGAGCAACTGGCCAATACCAAGGCAAATCCTACACCGTCTACCTGTTGTCTACCCTTCGCTGGAGCTGTGTAAAGCTACTGAAAGGGTCATTCAGTTTTGGGGCCATGCATTTAATTTTATTTCCCTGCTCAAGCAAAATAGTACCAGATGCTTCGGATGGGATAAACCTGTATCACAGCTGTGCAAGGTTGGAAGGAAGAACGTTTTCCATTAAAACCCCGCTAGTAGGGAAGTGGAGCTCTTTGCTTCTGGATCTTAATGGGAAGTTAGAAAAAGTAAATTATGGGACTATCGACATGGTGTGAAATGCTGGAACATCAAGTGAGAAAAGGTCTTGATTTCACTTTCACAATCTGGACTAGAGGAATGTTCCTTTTGCCCACTTTTTCTGTGGGATTGATGCGTGTGATGTACGACATTGGGCAGCCAGGAAAGGCGAGCCTGGTATTCGGAAATCAGAATAGTCTCAGCGCAGTTTCCAGAAGAACCCAATTTTAACTGGACTTGAAGGGGACTGCAATTACCCCCTTGAACCTTCAATGGGCAGTACCAGACATGTCATTAAGAAGGTGACACTAACACTGAGGTATCCCTGCACCACAGAGCAACCTCCAGAGAAAAACATCGCCTTAAGGCTACAAGGTGTGCTGCCTGCACTCGTGGCCACTGGCTACCTCCTGCTAAAGAGGTGCTAAGAAAACTCAAATTGATCTGTGCTGAAAATTGCATGATGTTCCGCCATCACTATGAAAGAGGCTATTAGTTCTGGGAAAGCTACTATATCATTTCACAGAGACATTTCCCATGGCTGAAATATATTTGAATTAAATTAATTTCTGAATAAAAAATTAACTGGATAATTTAATGGATGGTACTGGGGTCAAAGTTTGGTGTTCTGGATTCTCTCTTTGCTTTAAAAAAAAACATGAATGAAACATAGTTCACTTCCACCCTCTTTTGTGTATCTTTTTGTTAACTATCTATATAAATGATTACCTATGAAAATGCTAACGTGATCATCACAACCATCAGAAAATGTTTTCCACATCCTAAAGCCAATCTTTTTTTTCCTTTTCTTCTCTTAATATCTGAAGTGGAAAGTGAGTGCAGAAAGATAACGCCTTAGTCATGGATCATTTTGTTTGACTTCTGTGGAGAGAAACAGTTTACTTTATGGTATTTATATTGCAATAAAGAGTTAATGCTAACTGTTTTGTTTTGTTTTGTCTGTGATGAGGTATCATAGCTGCATTCCACAGCAGCACTTAGGAGGGATTACTGAATACTGGGAAATACCGCTACAGTTCCAAATGTTTTGGAAAAAAGATGTGTTAGCAACAAAAAGAAAACTTGGTCTTTATCTGCATCACAGCATATTCTGAAGGCAGTAATTGTTGATAAACTCTACAGTGAGATGTGCAGTTTGCACTGCTTTGGGGGCAGGAACAGTTCTGCTTTTGGACAGCACATGGCATAAAAAGAATCCTTGAGACAAGGCACCACCACAATGTAAGATAAGTAAAAACCTGAGTCTCAGTTTATTTCTAATTCTTCTTCAAGGATTCACCGATCACCCCAAGCTTCTGAGCAAGTCCAATAGGCACCTTTAGCACATGCGCTGTTTCTAGTGCATGCAAAATTGTAAGGTGTGTGTTTCTTCATGGTGGAGTACGGTTCCTGAGACCTCAGGTCAGAACTGTGCAGAGGAACCTGGAGAGTGCTCAGAGACTGCTAATTTAAGTGCATCTTCAGGGGTATGCATTAACTTAGCTGGGTTCTTCAAGTAGAAGCAAGTCTACTGTGTTGATAGAGAGTTAAACTTAATGGAAGATGAAAAAGGTTCAAAATACCCTTGAGATGCATGTACAACTACTGCATCAAAATACTTATTTGCTTGTTTACTGACTTGTTTATTTTAGGTGGGATTTAACAGTAACTTTTACTTGGACCCTTTCATTATTTACCTGTCGCACAATGTCCTGGAAATGCAGCTCTTCTATTAAATTTCTATTTGCTCCCTAATGGACAAAAAACTTAAGGACATTTTTTCATTCTAAACGTATATAAACTTCTGGAACAGGCTGATTTACAGCAAGTCATAATTTTGAAATGGAAATCAACAAGAAAAAGCTATGATTGGTACCTAAAGCATGTTTTTTGTACTTTATAATGTTTATAAATTGTATCTTAAAATTAAAAATAAATTTTTTTCTATGAAATGTGGTTATGCATATTTCATTCTTTAAAGGTTTCTTGGAGAACTATCTGTCTTCTGTAGGAAATGACTGTTTTTTCAAGACTTCTTGCTTTATCCTTGTGTTTCTTATGCTCAGCAATAACATTATAGCTTTATATTTATATAGCTTTATATAGCTATATATAAAAACAAAAGGCAAAATTAAATTTAAAAACCCTTTAAACAGTTTCAGCTCACTTGTATTTTTATCGCTATTTTACATTAATTTTATAAGTATAGACTTTAGTTTTTTGGCAGACAAAATCTTTGTTGAAACTGCATGAAACAAAGATTATAAAACAGAGCTGCGAGATTAGCTCTGTGTGTGTGTGTGTGTAACACAGCCCCGATCATTTTTCATGCAATGTCCCTGCTACTTAGCACACTTTTTCCACCGATACAACTTAAGTTTTGATGTAATTAATATATATTTGTTTCTCATTTTTATAATAAAATAAACAGCTCATATTGCTTAAACACATGTCTTTGGTTGGACTCCAAATTAAAATCTTTAAAGTCTTTTAAATTCCTTTCGGGAGGTTGACCTGATGAAAAGGGTCCTTTTTGTGATCTTGATCTATTTTAATCTGGATATTATGGTGATGGGTAAAGTTTAAAGTTCTGTGCAGCAGCATCCTGTAGCAACAGAAGAATTTAAAATAGCACAGCTCTACTTAATTTTAAATAATTTTTTAAAAAAAACTTGGGACCACAAAATATATAAGCACAAGACGTTCATTGCTGTTTGAAGTATAAACGACTTTGAGAGCTGTGGACTTATTTCTGTGTAACAGAACCGTTTTGGAAAGAGTGTTCAAACCCGTGTGGTGGCAACCGAGGAATATGAGGTGCCTTGGCATCGCTTCTTCGCAGCCAGGACAGAGCTAAGCTCTGCTTGATGCTCATTTCAGGGAGACATGAAACAGCACGGACTTTCAGTGGATATCAGTCATAACAGCCTTGATTTCTTACCCTTAAATTAATGAAGGGAATTAACGGATGGTGCACCGAGCAAGGTGCATTTAGCTGCAGGTGCAGCTACATTTCCATGCAAGGGACTGTTGAGGATATCAGACAAACTGCAGGTCACAGTCAAGAGAAGAGAAAAATCAGCCCATGGATGACCATCCTACTCCCCATTAACTCCAAGTCTTTTCCCTGACCTCTAAACGCTCAAGCTAAGGCCAACACTGTGCTGAGCAAGAAATAAACTGTGCTGGCTAAGGGGCTGCTGAGTCTTGCTTCCACTTTAGAAGAGAGGAAAGCAAGGACTGAACTGTGACTCTTATATACTGCCTCTTCAGAGCATCTTTCATAGGAGCTCATTTAACCCTGCTTGCTTAGCAATAATTCATAGGATAAGTGAATGTGGCTCCAAATTTGTAATGGATACTGTGCAACAGAAAGCTAAAAGGCCAAGAGCATGAAATTCAGGCCTTAAGTATGTGCATGTAATAAGAGTATTTGAGGGCAAAATTAGTCCCTCTTTATTTAACAGAAAGCCAGAAGACAAACACGTATGGAACTACACCGACCACCAGCCTACTGGGAGGATGAAGGCAATACCACCAATATCAAGCAATGTGCAATCATTTAGCTGTAGAACTTCCATTTCATGCCACTCTGCCATATGAGTCAGCCCCAAACCACTCGTTTTATTTCCCTTTTCACTGTTATTTCCATCTCTGTTCCAGGGGATTAAAGAGTTAATAAAATTTCACTGTTACAAGAGGTCATGTCGCAACTAAATGCAGCAATTCGAAGTGGGAAGTGGAACAAACACGAATGAAATGTTTAATGAGGTGGTGTTCTGGAGGTACTCTTTGAAAAACATTTGCAGAATTCTTTGGTTGCTTTAGAGCATGCAGGCAACAGTAAATCCAACACGGCGCTAGCATTGACTCTCACAGGTGCATTCAGCTCAAACGTCGTCATTGCACTTGGAATTACAAATAAATCTAATACTGAATTACATAATATCATGGAAGTGTTCCTGTGTATTTTGCACAGCAAAATGCTCAGAAAAATGGTGCTTCCTTCAGCCTAAACATTAAGAAGGTAAGACTTCAATCTGTTTTTTCATATTAAAAGAATTACAGGCTTCACCAGTCTTAAGACTGGTGAACAAGTTGTGTTTAAACAGTACAGAGCTGCAATTTAACCACATCTCACACAAGTTAGGTCTTTACATTTTTGTCTTCTAAAAGCAAGTGTAGAAGAGTATACTTAGAAACTGTCAACTTTACATGTATTGATTTTATTTAAAAGAAGCAGGCTGGTGTAATTGACTTTGCATGCAAATGTGTGGACTCCAGTGCCTACCAACCAAGGACAATGTTCATCTCAGCTTCTGTATCTCAGCATGCAATATATGGAATTCAATCCTTGGCCCAATTATTCTTGGAAGAGTAAGAAATCATAGATATCTAACTGCATTGGAATTGACTGTGCTGCTGGAAAGAGTGGGGTTTTGCGTCAATCTTGTTGCTATCAATGGGTACAAATCATACCAGATATCCTAAACAGCGGCAAAAAAATAAAAAGTAGATACTAGTTCTTTTTTTTTTCGTATTTAATATCTCCAATTAATACAATTCTTTAATTGTTTCTTGGCATTCTTTGTAATTTCCCACCACACTAGTGAAAAAATAAATTACAAGCTTTGTTTGTCCTACACCCCTCATGGTGCTGCATGGATGCTATACCTTGAACTCGGCACACAAATTCTGCAGGATGAGTAATGGAGGGAGGTAAATTCATTACAAAGCAGAAACATGAACATACTATAAAAAGGACTATTTTAAAAGTATATTATGTATTGGGTTTTTTTCCTCCCTGCATTCCTCATGGTTTGAAAGCTTAAGAGGTCTCTGTGTAACTCAGTTTTGTCTCCTGCTTGATCCTCTGGTGAGACCACAGAGTCTGTGGCATTTTTAAGGTTTTGCTAGAGAATTAGTGAATGTTGGTATTTGAACTGGATAGGAGTCACCAGCCCCTGGCCTCCCTGACACCTCCAAGATCACAGATAAATTGTTTCAGCCAGCTGTCTAGTACCTGAAGGTGAATTTCATCAACCTTGATGACTTTAAAACAAGTAACTTAACCTAAATCCTCCTTAACCTGCTCTTTACCTACAGTAGCTCGAATTTTGTCCTTTCAACATGACTGCCGGTTCTGACAACTGATTTCAGCGAAGTAACAACTGAAAACAAACGAAAATGAAACTCTTTTGCTGGACTGTCATTAGTGTATCTTCCTTTCCCCTTCCTCTTCCCTTTGTTTTCTGCCTCACTACTACTGTACTTAGAGACCACTTTCCACTTTTATGACCCTGGTGACACCTGAAAGGACAGGACAACAGCTTCCAGTGAGTCATATCGAAGGTCTGCCTGGTCCTTTATCCTGTCTTCAACCAAGCTCAATAGCAGGTATTTAAGAAATAGCATAAGAAGTGAGGATGTGCATAGTAATTTTGTATCAGCATCTTGAGACTGAGGAACATCCTAACCAAGAGGCTGCGCCCTTATATATAATAGCCCTGGGTGGTATTTTTTTTTTCCCCAGTGAACTTTCCCCATAATTTAAATGCATTTTTAACATACACAATACTCCTCAGTATGAAGTTCCATAGCAAAACTGCACACTGTCAGAAATAACCTCTCTCAGTCTGTGCTGAACCTACCACACATGAACCTATTAAATGTATTCCTACTGAGTTTTTCAGCTTTTTCTTTCTGGTCCTTGATTCTCCCATGTTTTGTCAATTTGCACTTCTCTGGGATGTGCCAGCTTTTATGCCTTCTTTATGCTTCTGTGTAATAGAGTTAACCCAACTGAAGCTCCCTTTGGGATGCTGATACCATTAGACTTTGTGTGCTCTCTTGTGAAGAGGTTTGGGTTTGATGAGGCAGTGTCTTCCAACTCTCCTTCCTCTTCTTCCAAAACCCTGAGTGAAAAAGGGAAGTTGAGAAAATTAATAGCATTTATAACTGTAATTCAACATTGAAAAAATAACCCTAATTTTCCTTTGACAGTTACCTCCTTGTAGAGTAGATATCACCTGTCTGCAATCAGAATGAGAGGTTTTTGCAGTCAACTTGCATTTTGTAAATCACCACTGAAGCCACAAAATAAGAGAACAATACCTAATCCACATGAGGGCAGTGGGTTCAGAACCATAGAATCATACAATCATTACGGTTAGAAAAGACCTCTATGATCATCAAGCCCAACCCCAACCCAACATCCCCAGGCCTCCTAAACCATGCCCTGAACTGCCACGTCTACACGTTTCTTGAACAACCCCAGGGATGGTGACTCCCCCACCTCTCTGGTGCTGGGCAGCCTGTGCCAGTGCCTGACCACTCTTGCAGTAAAGAAATTCTTCCTAATATCTAATCTAAACCTCCCCTCATGCAGCTTGAGGCCATTTCCTCTCATTCTATCTCTAGTGACTTGGGAGAAGAGATTGACCCGCACCTCACTACAGCCTCCTTTCAAGTAGTTGCAGAGAGCGATAAGGTCTCCGCCCAGCCTCCCCTTCTCCAGGCTAAACCCCCCCAGCTCCCTCAGCCGCCCCCCAGCACACTTGTGCTCCAGACCCTGCCCCAGCCCCGCTGCCCTTCTCTGGACACGCTCCAGCCCCTCAAGGTCCTTCTTGTCCCGAGGGGCCCAAACCTGAGCCCAGCATTCGAGGTGGGGCCTCCCCAGGGCCGAGCACACGGGCCCCATCCCTGCCCGGCTCCTGCTGGCCACACCAGTGCTGGCACAAGCCCGGGGGCTGGTGGCCTCCTTGGCCACCTGGGCACTGCTGGCTCATGCCCAGCCGGCTGTCAGCCAGCACCCCCAGGGCCTTCTCCGCCGGGCACTTCCCAGCCCCTCTGCCCCAGGCCTGGGGCGTTGCCTGGGGTTGGTGTGACCCAAGGGCAGGACCCAGCACTTGGCCTTGGTAAACCTCATAGAACTGGCCTCGACCCATCGATCCAGCCTGTCCAGGTCCCTCTGCAGAGCCTTCCTACCCTCCAGCAGATCAACACTCCTGCCCAACTTGGTGTCATCTGCAAACTCACTGAGGGTGCACTCAATACCCTCATCCAGATTATTGATAAAGATATTAAACAAGGCTGGCCCCAAAACTGAGCCCTGGGGAACCCCGCTCATGACCAGCCGCCAACTGGATTTAGCTCCGATCACCACAACTCTCTGGGCTCGGCCATCCAGCCAGTTTTTTACCCAGCAAAGAGTACACCCATCCAAGCCATGAGCCGCCAGCTTCTCTAGGAGGGTGCTGTGGGAAACAGTGCCAAAGGCTTTGCTAAAGCCCAGGCAGACACATCCACAGCCTTTCCCTCACCCACCAGGTGGGTCCCTGGTCATAGAAGAGACCAGGTTGGTCAGGCAGGACCTGCCTTTCATGAAGCCATGCTGGCTGGGCCTGATCCCCTGGCTGTCCTGCACATGCCTGGTGAGCTCGGTCAGGATGAACCGCTCCATAACCTCCACCGGTACCGAGGTCAGGCTGACAGGCCTGTAGTTCCCCAGATCCTCCTTCCAGCCCTTCTGTAGGTGGGCATCACATCGGCAAGGCTCCAGTCATCTGGGACCTCCCCTGTTAACCAGAACTGCTTATAAATGATGGAGAATGGCTTGGTGAGCTCCTCTGCCAGCTCCCTCAGTACTCTCAGGTGGATCCCATCTGGCCCCATAGACTTGTGAGGGTCCACGTGGAGCCGCAGGTGGTAAACTGCTTCATCCCGGATTATGGGTGGTTTGTTCTGCTCCCTGTCCCTGCCTTCCAGCTCAGGGGCTGAATACCCTGGGGATAACTGGTCTGACTATTGAAGACTGATGCAAAGAAGGCATCTGGTACCTCAGCTTTTTCCTTGTCCTCAGTGGCAATGTTCCCTTCTACAACCAATAGAGGATGGAGATTCTTTTGATTCTCTTTTTGTTGTTAATATATTTGTAAAACCATTTTTTGTTATCCCTTACAGCAATGGCCAGGTTGAGTTCTAGCTGGGCTTTTGCTTGCCTGATTTTCTCCCTGCAAGACCTAATGAGGTCTTTGTACTCTTCTTGAGCTGCCTGCTCCTTCTTCCAAAAGAGATAGACTCTCCTTTTTTTCCTTTTTTGCCAGCAGAAGCTCCCCGTTCAGCCAGGCCGGTCATCGTCTTCCCCGCCAGTCTTGTGGCACTTGGGGACAGCCTGCTCCTGTGCCTGCAAGACTTCCTTCTTGAATAAAGCCCAGCCTTCCTAGACTCTTTTGCCCTTCAGGACTGCCTCCCAAGTGACTCTCCCAACCAGTGCCCTGAACAGGCCAAAGTCTGCCCTCTGGAACTCCACGGTAGTGGTTCTGCTGACCCCCCTCACAGAAACACTTTGAATCAACTTAAAGATTCCAGCTCAGGGTTTGGCACCAATAAGCTCAACACAGATCAATTTACCCACTGAAGAAAGAAATTATTCCCTATTTAGCTCCACGATGCCACAAGAAGACATCTCTGAACAGCATGCCAGCAGCGTAACACCAGCTCACTGAGCAGGGCCTGAAGCAAAGGTGTGTTTGGGAGTCAGACATAGCTGCAGTCATCATCCTGAGCTCAGGTTTTCATGGGTGACATTTACAGATGGACACAGAGGTTTCCCAGTCCCAGGATTTCCTTGAACACCCAGTAAGAAAAAAAAAGAGGATAAATATTTTCCTATAACTGATTCTATATCCTCACCAGAAATAAGCTAGAAAATCCCAAACAGCATGTTCTTTCTTCATTTATCCAAACCATGTATTCTCTACATAAATAACTGTTTCCTTTTTATTATTCATTCCAGCTGAGTGGGCTGTTTACCTGGCCACATAAATGTCTTCAAGTGGGTAGAAGCCACTTAGCCACATTCCACATACTTTGGAAGAGAAAATTAAGGAAATTCCAGAAATGGTTTACAGGCAGAGGTTGTGCTCCTACAGTTATCATTTTAGGGAGGATAGTTGTCTGCTTAGTTTTGCATTATGTCCCCATACATCTCTGTGTACATGCACATGTATGTATTAATAAATAGTAAGTTTGTATGCAAATCCACACATGACAGCAAAAGCATGGATGTATTTACATATGTGCTAATGTTATATAAACTCAATTTTTCAGAACTGGAAATAAAGAAGCAATGCACCTTTTCTGAATCTCAGAGTAAATGTAATGTGCCCTCATTCGCACACACAGTTTTGCAGACATAATTGATGGAGTCTAGACCTTTATGATAGGATTAATCTCTACTAATCTGTGTTGCCTAAGAGTTAGGCACTTTCAGTTAGAGAAAGGCACCTCCAGAAATCAGAGTTCAGAGAGGCGGGATCATTTATCATCTGGACGCTACAAGCACCTTAACAACTTGTGTAAGTTGGATGTCTCAGTTCAAGACAGTCAAAGTTAGAGGAAACCACTCTTTTTGCCAGCTACTTGATTGCCGTTAGACAGCTCAGGAAGATCATCTGAGTATGCAAATAACTGAAGGGAAAAAAATAAGAAAGCAGTGCAATATCACTTGTGGTCTGGCAAAAACTTATTAGAGAACTAAAGAATCCAGGCAGAGGTGGATTTCCAGCCTCCTGTAACATGCATGTGTTGCAAAGTTGCACGCAATACGTGTTTTCAAAATCTGCATGCAATACCAGCTTTCATTTACATGCATCTATTGACACACCCATATTCAGGCAAGAGCGAAGAGGCTTGCAGATAAAAATGCCACTGTTGGTTTTAATGGGCATAAACACCAAAACACTAACCAGCACAAATGACTGGAATTGTTAAAATGTACCCATTGCTGTTTGGCATCTTTGGACCACCAGTGTTTATGGAGGAGCTAGGAAAAGTGTGGAGCTGTTTAAATCCTGTAGAATATTTTCCCCCATCAAGAACTACTTTATTACCAAATATTTTAATATTCTTATTTTAAACAGACAGTATTGCTAATACTCCTCAGTACATTAAAAACACACATTAGATGGAGAAACAGTTAAAATGTGCATCTTGGAGAAACACCCCTCTCAACACTTTGTTAATTCAATTCTAATGATGTCCAAAAATACCCAATCTTTTATCTAATGCTTTGACACTCTTTCAGATGATTGAATTAAGAGAATATCCCAAGTCTTCCTTTCCAAGCGGTGGGAAAGCAAATGCTAACCTGCTGTGAGAAAAACTAGTACTGCACATCAACAACATGATCCTTTGTTATATTCATCAAGAAAGCTTCAATTCCAAAGCTGTTGATCCAGCTCTTTCTATAACCACTCCATATACAACACAAACAAAAAATAGCCAGGCCATTACCTCAATCATCAATGATCTTTTAAGAGACAGGTTATTTAAAGCATCTCACCCATGGAAGAGAATTCTGTATTTACAATCATTTATACTGCTACATAGAAATTAACAAAAGATTCCTTCTTTATCTAGGCTTTATTTACACTGTGCTCATCAGTGTGGGAATACCCTTAATGACTTCATGAGGGTTAGCTCAAATAGGAGGGAAGAATGGAATTTTGTCTGGTTTGTTCACAGTCATTTCTGAAAGTTAAGGGGTGAAAAAATGTGCAAAACTGATTTGTACAAAACAGCAGAATTACAGCTTTGTTCATCTTCAGAAATTATTGCCTGAGTGATGCTGCACTTGTCCATATGACTGAAGACATGCTCCATGTCCTTTGCAAAAATATAACATAAAAGACAGTAGGAAATGAAAATGCTTATTTCACACAGGGCTGTGTATGTAATATCTTCAATCTTTATGAGAATATTCGTAGGGTTTATCTTGAAAAGTGTAATTTGAGGCTTTTTTTTTCCCCCTGCTGGAAACAAAAAAATAGGAAACCTTTTATCTGTCCATGCTGGATGTCCCACTCCATTGTGGAGAGTGGCCAAAGGAATCACAAACATGTAAAACAGCTGTGCCCTATTAGCAATCTGTCAGATGGTTGCAAGCAATATATTACCAGTCACTTTGAACAAGTGCCCACACCCTCAATTCTTCACAGCAGAGTCTTGCATGCCCATTTTATGAGCAGATGTGTTATTGTAATCACGGACAATGCAGCCATTCACGAAAAATCCCCAGCCAACCAAACCCAGGAAGATTATCTTTTTAGTTAGAGTGGTCTAGCAAAATCCACTTCCATAATAAAATGAAAATGTTTTTATGTGGATCTAAGGAAGCATTTGAGGAGGGACATGTCTCTAGGGTGACTTACTCAGGCACAGTGGCAGGAGAGACACAATTTTGGAGACAACAAATTGTAGTCTTGAGATCCTCGTTTTCTCCTGCTGACTGTGACGGTCTCCCTTCTGGATTTAAGCTGGAGCTCAGGGAGTTGAATCCCACTTTGGACCCATTTTCAACCACACTAGAGGGTCAGGTACAGTTGGCCACCCAAGACAGGCTCTTCTGCAGAACCAGATATCTGCAGCAAGGGAGGAGCCTACCCTTGCATGAGAACAATTATCGCCAAGAATTATGCTTATGTGGCCAAATGATCCCTACCCCTGGTTTCCCTTTGGCCAAGGAGACATCTGATGAGTTGCAAATTTAAAAGCCATCTATAAAGTCCCACATTTTCCGATATGATTAAATGTTTTATTCTTTAAGGACTGTGAGTTGCACACAAGTTGTGGTTCAAGATCTGATCTTGGCAATTTAGCTTCAGAGTCCAGTGCAGCTCTTGCATCAAAAACCCAGCTCTCCTCTCCCAAAATTATTCAGCGCTTTGATGCCTTTAAACTGGTTAGAGATAGCAACCTCCACAATTGCAAGGGCCAAATGCTCTTACAGTATTTATGATGGAGAATGGAACCACCTTTCTTACTAAACCGCATTAAAAATTATATATATATTTGTTACTGCGGGTACAGGAGGGACAATTTCATGTATCTCTTTTATGCTAAACTTCTCTTTTATGCTAAACTATAGTATTTTGTAACAGGAGAGGAAAAAGTGCCCATCTTTGTTACAATAACCGTTAAAAACCAGCCAAATATTAAAACCTGGGCAATTAATGAATTAACTAAATGCAAACTTTGTTTTGTTGGTATTTGCAGACTTTCATTTTGCTAGTGGGACTCCTTTCTCTCGTCCATTTTTGTTTCACACAAGAGAGTTATTTTCCCCTGTTCTCTGACAATACAGGAAATATATTTATATAGATGACAAAACCTGGTTCAGTCAATGGCATTTCAACCCAGGAAGCAGAGGCTGTGCTTTGGAGCTGTATGTAAACAGAATTTGAAGAGGTAACGATGAACTAAACCATATTAACACGAGCATTTGTAATAATAGCTCACAATCTTCACAAAATGTGCTATTCCTATTTGCTCAATTGCACAATTGGTTTGTCTCTTGGTATCTTACCTAACCTGTAAATCTTCCAGCTAGATGGGAAATCTAGTCCATTTTGCCATCATCCTTCACATGAAGCACACATCTCCGGCTGCCATACTGGGGGAGAAGTAAAATCTAAGGATTCTCTAACACATTTCATTATTTTTTAATTCTACAGTACAGCACATTAAAATTAAAATGAAAAGACCTGCACCTTATATTACTTGATGAGCTTTACAGAAATTGTCATAATTGTGTGTGGGTTTTTTAATGACTGCTCCTTGTAAAATACCGTTGGTAGTGCAAGATCAAAGCAAAGCAGAGATGTCTGCTACAAGATGATAATTCAGGTAAACACACTCAATGGTAAAAATGCAAATGTTGAAATGTGATTGACTTTGCTTCTATTTAATGTTTATTTCCCCTGCCAAAGCAACGACAAGTTCAAACTAATTCCAGACCTGCTATAAAATAAATTGAAACTACTGTAAGTCAACTCGTTTCCGTTTTTTTTAACTTAACCTCAATCTCACATGGTAAAACAGTGCTCAAAGGTTTCATCCAGTCAGCTTTCTGTTGTGCTCCAGGAACGTGAGAAAGAGCTCAAAAGAAATTAGTGCAGCTGCAAGTACTTCCAAAATAATTCTGCCACCAATTAAAATCGTATGAGAACATACCATCCCTGTTCCCTACAGGACAGCAGCTCTGACTTCTCCACATACTGTGCATCCCCTAATTGTGATCCGTCCTCAGAACTAAACTTTTTATATCATTAAAATCCCCTGCCTGGGAGTTCTAAATTTGTGAATAAAAAACTGTACAGAGTTGGGCACAATCCTGCACGCAGGAAGGTCTCGCTATATCAGGCACACTTTGTGCTCAGAGGGTGTTGGAAGGAGGGAGATTCTTTGGTGGCACCTGTGGCATGTGCACAAAGGCGGGGGGTTCCCTGCCTCTGCAGGTTTTGCAGCCTAATCTGAAGTGGAACGTGTCACAGGACACATCACCCAGAAAAGGGAAAGGAAGTAGCACAGCTAACACAAAATCCTGCAGCATCATTTGCCAGTTGCACACCATCCTTTTTCTTCCTGCCATGCATATAGAGCTACTGCAGATCATCTCCCTTCAGGACAACTCTGGAGTTATCTCAAAGGTCTTATTTTATTCCTAAGGAGACATGGCTGAAATTGGGTCTCCTGGATGTATCTGCATTATGCCCAATACTGTAAATCCCGAGCAAGCCCACTGTAGCCTGCACGTGCCTTCAATGGGTGTAACATCTTCATGTGACACCTTCCACAGGTCCTACAGCAACATAAAAAATAAGCAATACCAACGCTACAATTAATTGCCATTAATCATGATAACCCTGTTTATTCAGACATGAGGGATGACTAGCGTCACCACCAGATTAAAGCTTCCCCTGCAGAAAGCTGTGTGCTATTTACTATATTTGCCTGTCACCCCTGTTCTTTCTCCTACATCATGGAAATATTAATATTCCCTCCAAAACAGGATTTTCTCTGGATGAGAGCATGTTAGCGCAAGGAAATGTCAAATAGCCTAATTCAAGCACTTTTAGAAAACAGACATAAAATTGAGACTGTAATAGTATAAATAGAGAGGTGAAATTACACTCCAGCAGAGAAAGAGAGAAATCGAGAGACACAGAGACAGAGTTACAGACAGCTAGACACCCATTACATGTCTATACTGAAAAGCACTTATTCACAATAGGAAACACACATCTACCCACAGCGTCGCACAGAACTTATTACACTAATTTTCATTTATAGGAAACGCAGCGCTGGCAGGAACTGTCATCCACACTTTTCCATCCAGTGCAAATCCCCCCTGGAGAGGACAGTGCACTCCTGGGCAGTCAGGGAGAGCCGCCCACGGGCATGGTTTGAAGCGGGGGAGCTGCCGTGGGAGGCATCCCGGACACAAGGGCCAGGTCCACACGTGGCGTCGTGCCCAGCGTGCACGTGCTTAGGGAAAGCACCTCTGGCAACAGCCCTCCCAGCAAGGACAAGGGAACCACAGCTAACATGGCTCATGTTCTGTACCTCACGCACAAACTTCTGTGTTTGTTTTTTTAAATTGTCCCATTTGCTAATGTAGCGAAGAAACAGAGCAAGGAAATTTAGGATGTGTAAGCAAATGAAGTTGCTTTTCAGCTATAAATCCCTCCATTCCCCACTGGAGGCTGGGAGGGGGGGACTGGACAAGGAGGAACAGCTTGTGGATAAAAAACACATAATTTTGGGGATTTGCTTTGTGATTTAGCAGATTTTGACTCAAGCAATCCACTTTAGAATAACTTTAAAAAATGAAGGGTTTGTTTATTTGTCTGTTTATATGGGTAACTTCAGTGACCTGGTGCCTAGTGTAACCCTATGGAGAATTGGATCAGGGCAATGAAGAGGGTGGTGAGCTCCAGGATGAAACTTTGTGAGCTGCCTTGGTTGTCAGAGAGGAGGTGATGGAGCAGGAGCAAGGGCTGAACTGATGTCCAGGACTGTGAAACAGCAAGTGGAGGGAAGAGGATGCTAGGGGAAGACACTGTACGCTGACTTTTTTACAGAACCATCAAACGGCTTGCAAAAATAGTAGCTGGCAGTGCCAGACATTAGGCATATTTTTTCAGCACATTTTCTCTCCTTTACAGTCAGGTCCAGTTTCAAACAGCCATCTGCTTGAATAGCTGCTGAATCATGAGCCGGGTGGAATGAACTGTGAGCAAACCACGTTTTTGGAAGAAGGTGGATTACAATGTGCAGGATCCGTATAATCACACACTTTCAATTACAGCTTGTTTAAGTACACAGATAAACCTAAAAATGAAAATAATGAAAAAGGTTTGGCTGTGATTTTAGCTCCCTGGGCTCAGCTCCAGTTGGGTACAAATTATTGACCTTCAAAGTGGTCATTCTCTGAATGGAAGAATGCCTTCCACTCCCCAGATTGGAGTAAAAACACCTCTGGTTTAACATATGAAATATAACCCAGCAAGGCCAGAAAATCACAGTGGTTTCTCGTGGCCTCAATGTCTGTTGAGCTCAAATAGTAATTTCCTAAACAAAATATTTCAGTGTCTATGTAACACCTAAATGTTGAGGTACATGTAAAAAAGGACAGAGAGTTGTATTTCCTCGCAAAAGACTCCTGCAACAGAGACGATGAAGTTCACTCTCACCTCAGTCATCTCTGCTTGTGCATCAAACTTCATGCATTGTTTTTTGTAGTCAAGCCCAATACATGTATGAGGGATTTTTTTACAATTATTTGCTCTCACGGGATTTTGGTGTTCTTGCAGAGACTTGACTTTTTAATTTATGCTTTATCAGAGGTTCTGAACTGAAAATTTCCTTAAGATGTGATCTGATGGCTTTGGAAATCCATACAGAGCCCTGTTGTACTTCAGGCTGGACCTGGTGGTTGCACGCAGAGGGCTGTGATCTCAGTCTTTAACCACCTCTGTTCTGAAGGGGAAGGAAGAAGAAATAAAACTTCTTGCAAAAAGATAAGCAGATCTGAAAGGAGAAACCAAGAGAGTCTTACAAGAGTCAGAGAGAAAACTGCTGAAGAAAGGCAGAGGACCAGAAGGAATATCTCCTCTCCTTCTCTTTAATATTTACAAGCAGAGAGTGTTGGATAAAATAAGTGACCGGACCCTAGACTTTTTCTGAAATACAGAGGATATATGATGCAGCCTCAAATACAGATTTTATCCGTGTAAAAGTGGCTGCTCACGTTGCACATGGCTGACTCCACTGTGATAAGGCAGTTCCTTCCAGATGAGCATCAGTAAAACATTTACACTGCACCCCGCACTCTTCACAGGCAATATGCGCTTACAGGAAAAAATATTTTAGGAGTGTTTAAGACAGTGTTAAAATATTTCATAGAGACTATTTTTTGTCTGCCTCTACAGCCAAGTTCCCTAAATAATTATCAGTCAAAATACAGCCGGCTTTGAAACAGCAATGAAACCCTCAAAAAGTGCCAAACATAACTTTTCTGGGTACAAATACATAGCCTCAGATTTGGATTTTTTTTTTTTTTTTTTGCTTGAATAAGAAATACTCGATCAGTAGTCAAACAACTGAGTTACTAATCCGTTAGACTGCAGTTTGGCCTACCATCTTCAGATAATCTGAGAAAAAGAAGTGACCAATGAATGTGTTAATCCTGGGGAAGCAGAAGCTGATTTAAAACACATAATGCACATCCTCCCATAAACATTTCTGCAACAGTGTCAAGGTCTGATTGAAATAGGTGAAGACTCCAAATCAGGAAAGCATCCTTGTTTCAGGAAGGGTACCTGAGGACTTCCTGGACTTTAAGACAAAGTGCTCAAGCACGTGGAGAGTTGGTGGGGCTAAGCAGATACCTCAGATACAGCCCATGAGAACAACTGGTGTCCTGGCTCTGCACTGCTTGGCCATTGCCTTGATAAGATTTGCTGTTCCTGACCCCAAAACAGTTGGCCACACTGCCCTGAGTTTTGAGGACGGTCTGGGGCATTTCAGAACTGGATTCACAGCATCCAGCACATACTGTGGGATCTGTGTTAGTTAGTCAAAGCTTCTTCTCACAAAGGGTCGAAGATGTTTTACCTGAACATGCCGACCAAGGCAGGCGCAAGAACTGAATCAGTCTCGGTTCACTTCCACCCATGTTCTTCCTTCAGAGTCCCACGTAGGCTCCCACGGTTCCTGTCGTATGCAGGGAAACCGGTGAGCTGTAGGAAGGACTTAAATCACATGTTCATCTCTCTGCTAATTCAGGTTTATTGACTGCTTTCTAATGGCCTATTTTTCTCACCTGCTGGTTAGTTGCTTTTTAAAAGGGCGTAAGAAATTGGGCTTTTGTATTCTCCTTTTGAAATGGAGCAAAGTCAACAGTACAGAATGCATAACTGAGAATTACTTTTAACGGTTTCCAAGATAACAGCAAAAAAAACATTTACAAAAAAAAAAAAAAAAGAAAAATGGGATAAACCACATTTTTTAAATTTTTGGGGTGTGAAATACATCTTTGGTTCCTGTAAAGTTAGATTGGTACAATCATTTGCATTCATTGTAACTAGGAATTTGAAAATTTAAATTCTTGATGACAAATTCATTGTCATTGGATTTTCTTTTTTATTTTAGATGTATGCAGATGTAAATATCCATTATTAATATTAATTAATATTAATATATTCATTTCATATACAGAATTAACCAGAATTAAATACAATCACAGATACAAAGGGGAAATATCAATTTGCATGGCAGAAAGTCTACAAGCAGATGACACACTCCACAGCTGGCACAGTGACCAATGGATTTTTAAACAAGAAAAGCCTAATGTAATCTTTAACATCCACCTCGAACAGAATGGTCCTCAGGTTCTAGGCTGGAGAAGTTCCCATCGTACATACATTAAAGATTCTTCAGATAAAGTCTAAACCGAACAAACGAAAAAAAGCATTTATTTTCCTTTTTGTGGAAAATGATTGGTAATCATTGATAATGATGGGGGAATGTTTGGCAACTCGTTTGTAACCCATGTCAGACGACATGATATTTATTCATAGACCTCCATGATATTAGATATGCCAGCTACTCACATAAAAGAAACAACTGAGTTCAACTCAGCACAGGGAGTGAACACTGTGGGCCAAATTCAGGTCTTGCTTACCAAGCGGGGTTATTCTGGATTGCAGCCGTTTCACTCTGCTGCAAAGGCACACACCTAATTTTAATTTGCTGTCACTGCCTTTACCGTTATGTAACTCTATCAGCTTTAATAAAAATAAGCAAACTTTGTGTTAGCGTGATTAGGATCAGACTCTGGACCAAATAATCAATGTTAGATGTAGGATTTGTAGATAAAAATCTCCTGAATTTCTTTCACCACAGAGAAAAAAAAAGGAGTGATTTTGGCATATGGTGTCCAAATAGAACTTCAATTCTAATTCCAGACAAGCAAATTGATACACTACCTTACTCTCTTAAATAAATGTAGCCAGAAGTGGGCATTTTATCTTAAGGAGAAGGGAAGAGATAGAGAGAATAAGTTATTTCCTTTAGGAGATAAAAACATGGTGTGGAAAACAAGAAAATAAACTTAAATGGTGGTGTAATCCCCACAGAAAAAACTTCAGTAATACCGTGCCCACGGCAGATAGCTCACAAACATGTAAATCATTTTATCTATAAATAACTGAAGATTACAGGAAAGTGATTTAAATAGTTTTATTCTAACTTGAACAAACAGGGTGGTTGGAAAAACAGAATTATGGCAGACTAGGGGTCTGGCGTGATAAAAACTCTGTTAGCTAGGCTGATGTGAAAGGATTATTTTAGGAATGAGACAGAGGAAAGGAAGAGAGGAAGAAAAAGAGGCAACCGCTGCCGGGCGATGGGGAAGCAAAGGTGGAGAGGACGCCTGTGCATCATGCCTACTCTCGCAGCTCCAGCCTCGTCACATTAAAGCATTGCCGTATGGAAAGGGGCACTTTATACACACACTCCTCAACCCAGATGAATGCTCGGGAAGGCTTCTGAGCTTTTCATTAAAACAATGCTTGCTAGTGTTTCTGGGCATTTATATTATGCTCATAGCTATGATAGCTGAGCACTTGGAGTCTGTGTTATAGTTTCTTAGTCACGGTCTCAGTGGGACGGTGATGGGAACCCTTACCTGCAAACAGCCCTGACGCTTGCAGCAGACGTGCTTGGCTGCTTGGGGCAGCAAGCCACCACGTTGGACAACGGGCCTTTATTTTATTTTGTTTGTTTATTTATTTATTTATTACCATGAAGGTAGCAGGTTGCCCAGGTTGGCTGCAGCCTCTCCATCCTTGGAGCTATTCTGAACGCAGCTGGATGTGGCCCCGCACTGCCTGACCCACCTGGACCATTCTGAGAGCAGGGATGGACGACATGGCCTCCGGAGGTGCCTCTTGGTGTAAAACAGCATATGATTTAGTGAATGAATTTAACAGGAATCCTGTGTGTGCAGCACTCTCAGTTTATACTCTCATATAGAAGATCTGCAACTCACAGGGCAATACTGCACATGGGTTTCCCGCTTTTCCTCATATTACAGCCCTAAATGGCTAGACCGTACCTCAGGCCGCGACTGGGGCAGTGGTATCAAGCCACAAATATTTTTTGCTGGGGAGTCAGCTGAAATCACGCTGTACCTAGACAAAGCTGATCACTAACTACAGGTGCCAGCCATGCAGGCTCCCAGTGCCCTCCTCGCCACCGGCAGCTGCTTTACCCTGTCCCAACGCAGCTTTTCTTTTGTGAACCCTTTAGCAGGACAGGTCTGGCTCTGCACAGCAGTCCCCATCCTGGTACCTGCGGAGGTGGCTATCGGTCACCCTGAAACTGGCCATTTTTTCTTCCAGCCACCGAGTCCTGTAATTGCAATCATAATTCCACAACTGTTTAACTTCCCTGACATGCCAAGAATAAGCAGTAAATCACTCTGCAGGTTTGTGCAACCTTCTGTGTTCACCAAAACCCGGAAACAGAATATTTTTTGTTTTCTTCTGGAGATCGGAACCTGATTTGCCCACAGCAGGAGACTTTGTGATAGACCCTGAGGGAGTGGGGAGAGCTGGGGCATCGTGGCTTGGAAAACCAGAGAAGCAGATGTTTATCCACAGGTCAAGGACAGTGTGCACAGCTGAGATGTAGGTACTTTCTTATACTTTTATTCTCAACCTCAGAGACATCATCTTTACAGTCAGGTGGGGGAAGTGGAAAGAGAAAAAAGAGAGGAAAAGAGAAAGCAAACAGAGAGGTTGTTTTATGTGTTTTATAGGAGCAGTGTAACTGCTCTCAGAGTGACAGTGATGGTAAGAGATCATAGATTAGTGGTTATTAGGCTCTAACCAGAGCCTCACAGGTTAATTTCAACTAACATAATTATTTTAATCTGGTGGTCCTCCATTTGCAGAAGTCAACCTATAGCTGTGTTTTTCTATCAGGTCTTATCAGCCTTCCACTTCCCTCCACCGACATATATCTGGTGAGAAATCACCCTTTCTATATGCCTGCTTCCAGGCCATCTGACGCAGCTCCTGAGCCCTGCAAGGCCCTTGTCAAAACCGCCGTAGGAAGGGACATCTGCAGACACACAGAGTGAGGAATGCCGTGTGGCAAATGCCCTTCGATCCAGGGATGATAGATGCTGTCGAGAAGATTTCTGCCCCTTTCTTCCTCCTCATGCCAGGCCCACAAAAGAGAGAGTGATTCCACAGTGTGACCTGTCTACACACATTACTGATTATCAGGCTTTCCACTCAGCGGATCCGAAGAGGAATCACATGATTCCTGATTGTAAGACCACCACACCTGCCTCCCCGGGATGCTTTAGAAGAAGCACTATCAATTTAAGTACGGAGTGCTTCCGCGCAGCAAATCTGCAAGGGATGGGTACACTCCAAAAGCAGGTGGTGTAAACCAGAGCAGGAGGACCATGGCAAAGCTACGCTTGGCAGGCAGCGAGTGAAGTTTGCAAGCAAGCATCTTATCAAGAAGGCCGTTATTATCGATGCCTTTCTCTAATCCCAATTAGAATTTAAAAAATTTTTTAAATAGCCCAAAGATTTCCTCAAAATGAGTTTCCCATTAAAAAAAAAAAAAAAAAAAAGGAAAAAAAAGGAAAAAACCACGGGCACAGACAGGTGAAATGAGTGAAAAATGAGCCATTATTGCTCAGCCTGATAGGCAGCAGGCATCCTGCCAAGGCCAAACAAAATCATCTCGGGGGGTACCTACCCACAGAGAGCCATTTTCAGATAATAAAGATGCAGGCATAGAAAGCCTACAGATTCTTCCCAAGCTGTGTGCGGTGCAGTCCCTAAAACTTCTTCAGCCGAGTATTTTGATAGGGTCTTTTTTTTTTTCTTTTTGTTGTCAGTGGCTGTTTCTGGCTAGGATGACTTTCAGGTATTAGCAGCAAAAAATCCCCTTGTGACATAGTAGCAAGATGCACGGTAATTGACAAAGCCAAGTTCTGTAGCAATTTCTTTCTGCAGGTTTCTGATGCTGCCTCCTTTAAAAAAAAAGGAATGGTCCTACAGGTCTTTACCACAGGCCTAATTCCAGCTCCAGTATCAGCTTCAAGTAAGTGAAAAGCTGAGCAGTCTGCACCACTAATTACAGTGTAAACATTTAATAAATATTCCTTCTTTTTATCCTTTGCCCTTTTCAGAAATGAAAGGTTGTAATTTACATGTGCAGTGGCTCCTAATTGCCTCTTCACAATACCTGCTTGTTTTATTTATTTTCTATCTTCTTTTGGGAAGAGGTGGGAGTACGTTAAAGGAAAGCAACATTTCTACCCTCATCTACACGCCTTCTGTAAAACAACCCTCGCCCCCAGAGCAGCCCCTGCTCCCTCCCCACAGAAAGCTGCAGACCCCCAGCCAGGATTTCCTATGCATCCACCTGTGATCTCAAGTGATAATTCTACTGAATTGCATTTTTAATTACAGAATAGTTATCTGCAAGCATATGTGTGCCTACACGGGCCCACAGCTACGTATTTGGTGCAACAGCAGAGTTTGCTCGCTGTTCTCTTTTATAACTATTCTGACACGGACGTGATTGCAGGATGCATTCGTTTTGTGGGGCCGGGGCGGGGGTGTGTTTGTTTTTTAGAGCTACAGGAATGGTTATGTTTGGGCTCCATATGCAGTTTCCATCCATATATTCAAGCTGGACAATAAAGCAGGGAAAAAACAGCTGATACACAAAAGGGACCGTCTAGACAGTGCCCCATCAGTCTGGCTAAATTTGGTGCTGGCATTCCCAATGGGATTGTAATATAATTGTTCTGGTGTCTGCGTTCATTCCCCCTGTCAAACACCATCCCAAATATACATCCTTTTTTCAATACAATAGGCCCAAACTGTACCATTAGATGGAAGCAGCTTTGAAACAACCACCTAAGCAAGTACCTCCTAATATGCAGGAAACATGTTCTTTAATTGCTGGAAGGAAAAAGAAAAAAACACAAAAACCAAACCAACCCCCAAACCACACAATTTTTAATCAGGATGGAATTAATTTTACTTTAAGTCAAAATATAATTATTTTAATTATGAACCTAAAAATATTTGGGGGGAGAATGTGAAAATATACTTTGGTATGGGTACAAAGCAAAGGCATCTTCTCCTTTGAGAGGTTAATGAACCTCTCAAAGAAAATTTAACAGAAATTCAGAGATGTGAAAGTGAAATGATAGCTATGGATCATAGATTGTAATGAAGGAAAAGTCTAATGAAATAAGAAAGAAAAAGCATTAATGAGCAAAAAGTAAGGAAAAAATGCTGTCATTTTACCTTCACACAATTAAAAGAAACCAGCGTTTACTTCTTGAATTTCTGTGAGGTGACTACCTTATTTATTTGGAATTTTTGATTGTTCAAAAGACATTTGACAAATATTAGAAGCACAAACTTATCTTGATTAAGACTTGTTTTATATATTTTGGAAAAATCTGTGAAAAATCTGAAATTTGTGAGAATTTTACCAAGGAAATCGAGCACAAATATGGAGCTTCAAAAAGCAAAATGAAAAAAATAAGGAATTCAGAACATTGGCTGTGTCAGTGATGTCCACAGACACAACGGTAGAAGTCAAATCATGCAAAAAAAATGCGAAGACATAAAATCCCTGCTTTAGGAAAGTAAAATACAGAAAATGTGTTTTTGATTTGTCCGCCTTCAGTGTTTTGTGTTATCTTCCATGCTGTTTTGTCCTTTTGTTTCGAGAATGAATTACTCCAAGACCTTTAGATATAAATAGGGCACAGGCATGATTTAAGACATTTTAAAGAAACATTACCCTAACTAACTTTATTTTAGGGAGCATTGCTCTCAGCGTGCACCAACAGCTATTTGCGTAGCACGCTGCGAGTCACACAGATTGCAGCTCCAGCCCACGGACAAAGCCACGCTGCCTCATGCCGGGCAGCGCCTGGACCGTGTCCTCGCATGACCACGATGCTCACATGGCAAACAGGTAACACAGATTTCTTCCCCATCATTCACCAGTTCTGACAAATTGTAGCCAGAGAAGTATGCCAACAACCCAAACACCAGGTTATGTTGCAAGCAAACAAACATAAATCTTCCCCCCAAACACTGGCGCCTCTCATTTCCTAAGTTTCTGCTGCTGAAACTTTGGCCCCAGCAATTTTTGGTGGGATGAGTGATGGAAAGGAGAGAGGAAACCCCAAATAACACGAGGGGAAATAAATCCCCCCCCATCTCTGCTCAGAAATGCCTTGAAGGAGTTGGCTGAGCTGCAGGTCTCACGGAGGGGAGACAAAACAGGTGCTGCGGAAACACCAAGACTAGGAGGAAATAT
Organism: Phalacrocorax aristotelis; assembly: GCF_949628215.1. Classification (NCBI taxonomy): domain Eukaryota; kingdom Metazoa; phylum Chordata; class Aves; order Suliformes; family Phalacrocoracidae; genus Phalacrocorax; species Phalacrocorax aristotelis. Next base: position 4,748,362 of record NC_134311.1, read on the forward strand.
ATAAATACGACAAAAAAAAAAAAAAAAAAAGAAGTGTAGGTTTAATATTGGGGCGACTGGCCCTGTCGGAGAAGGGAGGGCAACCACAAGGTCGATGAGGGGAGGCTGTTGGTTTTAGGGATGCTTTGGGGGGGGGTGTGCCCCCCAGGCCCCTACACCCCCCGGGACGGGGGATGCGGAGGTTGGGGGGTGAAGAGGGGTGGCAGGGACTCTGCAGCTGCCCCTCTCGCACTTGAATAAAAGGAGAGCTTTTCTTTTGGGAGGGGGTGAGATCCCTGAATACCTTACCCAATAAGAGATGGGCATATTGAAAACTATATTAAATTACCCTGATTAACAATTTAGCCACGAACAGGGGAGCTTTGGGAGATCTCTATAGGCAGGGCTGGGGGCTATTCATGCCAGCAGCTAAGAGGTCGAAAGGTTTCTGAAGTTCACAGGCTCAGAGCCTTTGTTATGCTAACAGACAATCTCAAATCAGCTGCCTGCTGGAGTGTGAAATATAAATGATTCCTTGAGAACTTCCAATAAGTTGTCACTCTTGTTCTCCAAATACCAGGACAGGCTGCTAATTTCTAGCAGGGCCCTTTTCTTGCGGCAACGCGAGCCCTAAATGAATGCCTTTGTGGTTCAAATAACCTTTTTAAGGAAGCTGCCCTGCCGTAAATAGCCCAAACGCGCCTTGGTTTTTTGGCTACGAAACGAAAATCGGGATTTCTCCGAACTTGACTTTCCCCGTGCCGGAGGTGTTTGGGGTGGGTGGGAGAGATGCTCCCAAATACAGCAAGCCAGCACCCGGGGCGGGCGCATCAACGAGGGGCAGCAGCCTGGGAGCTGCCTAGAGCCAAAAACTGAGACGCCCTCCCTTGCTCTGAACAAAGCCCAGGGCAAGAGTTATGGCTCCAAAGCTACCTGCCACACACACACCCCCACCCCCGTTAGGTGTGGTTTAGGGCGCACCGAGGCAAAGGGCGTACGGACACCCCCACCTCCGGGGCGGGGGACGAGTTACCTGGGGGCTCCTCGCCCAGGACAAGCAGGGAGGGGGCTGTGCCCAGCCGGCCGGCGAGGTCTGGGGGGGGGTCTGTTGTCGGGGGTGGGGGGGGTGGGGGGAAGGGGAAGGGAGGGCGGCAAAGTCCGGGGAGGGTGTCTGGGGGGGTGTCTGAGGTCTGTGTCTGAGGCTGGGGGAGGTGTCTGATGGGGGGGGTGGGGGCGGGGGGCGAAGTTTGGACACAAAGAGGAATATTCATCCCCTTCTGCAGGACATCGGCGCTAATGCCATTAAGAGGAGAAGAATGAGTTAATTATCTTTATACACAAGGAAATCAATCTATTAGGGGATGTGATTTGTGCTCACCCGGGGACGAGAAGAAAGCCCCCCCCCTTCCCACCCCGCGGAAGGCGCGCAAGGTGCGCAAGGTGCGGCGGAGGTTCCGCGGGTGCGGGCGAGGGGAAACTTCTCATCGAGATAACACTGCGGGTAATTGCAATAAAAGTTGCACGTATTTAGTTCGCTTGCACTGGAAATAGAAATACTGTGTCCCGTCCCCTCCCACCCCGGCAGCCGCTCCCGCAGCCCAGGAGGACACACAGGCACACGCGAGGTTTTTGGGGGGTAAAATTTGGTTAAAGGAGGAGTTGCGTGATCAGGCTGCTCCGATAAAGGCAGCGCGGAAAGATGATGATGCCTTTTGCCGATTCCTGTACTGGTGCAGACTGGACGGTGCTTTATTTCGGGGGTGGGAGGCGGGGAAGCGATAACTGTTTTCCTCCTAATCAGCATTTATTTTCCATTTCGGAAATGGATCTCGCCAACTGCTCCCTGCAAAGATTTTAGAAAAAATCTCGGAAAACAGGAGAAACAAAAGTTTGGTTTATGCTGTTATTAATAACACTGAGCATTTTCCACGCGCCTTGAATTCACAGAGAGGTGACGAAACACACACCAATTAGTGCCACTATTTTATTTTGCATTTCGAGACTTTTAAATTTTTAATTATTTTTTTAGGGGGGAAAACTGTTCCATTTCCCCCGCAAGTTTTCAAACACATTAAAACCCGCTCCTTGCAAGCTACTGTTGAAAGTTTGTAGTAAATTGCCAATAGCGGCGTAATCAATAATATCTGTAACAGCTAATGCTGAACCGAGCAGCCTGCGTGTTAATGACGGTGGTGCTGACGCCATTTGTTTCATTGACAAATAGCTTCACACCCTTATTCCCACGTTTTTGGTGGTAGAGTTTGGAACTTCAGAATTCAGCTTTCCTTTAAATAAGCTAGAACAAACTGTTAATGCTCGTTGGTGGAATTATTAAGTTACAGTAAGCGGGGAGGTGTGGGGGCGGGGGGAGAGGAGGGATCACAACACACGCTTTGTTTTTGAGCCGGTATCTTTAAGGAATACAATACTTTAAGTACAAAGTTAAGAATTGCATTAAATATTTCTTGTCTTGAAATTCGACTGACATATTGAAATAGAATCGACGTTAACAGAACCAAAGCTCTTGAACTTTCCACAGGGATAATGTGAACGATTAAAACAGTAAATAGGTATTTAAAAAAAAAAAGTAAATCAGCAATATTAGCCAGAAGGAAGTCAGTCTGGGAGAGGGAGCATCCAGGAGATTTCCTATTTCGTCATTCGTATACCGGCACCTTAGTTTGCAGACAAATTAATATCGTTCACAAGAATAATATTTTTGTTGCATATTTGCTTTTTGTAAATACATTTCCACAAAGAGCCATAGAATGCAAAAATTATGTTTCATTCATATGTATGAGTAAATATAAAGGCAGATGTAGTTTCCTTGTGACCAGTAGGCAGCGATTGCCTGAAGTGCCAAAGGGGAACGCAACTTTTCTGTAGTGTATGGAACGATGAAAATATCTCTTTTGCATCTCAAGTACCATCTTCGAGGCCAATTAGGGTGAAAGGCAATAAGAAAGAAAAAAGAGAAACGCTGGGTGGAAAAGAACCAAGGAGAAAAAGTGCAACATGACACCCACAAGATGGCTGCCTTTTCATTCTTTCTCTATGATTACAGTCCAATTTCTATAGAAAAAAAATAATAATGGAAAATGTTCTTTAGCAGATCAGCCAGAGGAACTACGGTCGCGTTCTCCCTACGCATATGCAAAAGGTAAAAAAGCGTATTAAACACAGTTAAGCTGATATAAATAGAGCAGACCACTACAGTGTTTGCCTGGAGCAACGCCTGCTGCCCACGATAGTCACCGTACCAGCATCGGCAGGTTTGGGGACGCCAGAGGGGCAGGAAGGTACAGGCGTAAGGTAAAAGGGACCGCTTCAACGTGAAAGGGGGGATTAGGGCAGGTGTAACCAACAACTGCATCATTTCAGCAGATGAGAAACACAGTCCGAATAACAAAACTGAATATTTAAAACATCTTTAGGGCTTCTTGAGAGAGGCTTCTCAAATTCGGGCAAAAACTATGCCTCTGCATGGTCGTATTCCTCTCCTCTTGGCCGAAATCTACAATTATTAAAAATGATGGCGATCAAATAAAGATAACGTTCAACGCTGGGTCAGAAACTTAATTTAAAAAGGGGGCAAATTATATCACAAAACACCGATTCAGTCCAACGAGCTTAGACAAAAATAAGGCTTCATGTAAACTGCAAATAGTTCGGATTTTAGCCTATTCAGCAGAAATTGTTAGGTTACGAGGTTACTATGTGGGCTGAGACTACAGACGAAGAACAAAGCAAATGGTTCGGTTTCAATAGGAAATATAATAAAACCCCCTTTATCTAAAAGTCATCAGGGACAAGCACTCAATACAAGTTAACAAGCAGGAACTGATAAGATAACATTTATATGAGGTCAGAAGTCAAATGCCAGTCAAAGGCTTTTAACCTCTCGGGTCATAAACAGGAATAGTTAAAACACATAGTTAGTTATTTATCGGATTTTAAAGGTATCTGATCATTGTGAGTGAATAACGCGATGATTTAATTCATTGGGATTTATAGGAGAGGAATTCTGTCGTCGTTAACAGAAAACGCAAAGCTTCTAGCCTATAATTCTTTTTTTTTTTTTCTTTTTAATTAAATTCTCCTTTCTGTCTCTCGTAAATCTGTAAGACCAAAGCAGACAGGCGGCCAACGCGATAAACATTGTCTTAAAAGAGGCGCACACTCAGTCAATATGTGGGTTGATCTGTGCAACCCAAGCCTCGCCTGAGGATTCAATGGGCTAAATATTTACAGTCAACGTACGGAAAAAGAACAATAACCACCCTCCCTATTGTGGTGTTAATGCCACGGGAGTTTTGTTTTGTTGCTTTTCTTCGAGCCCGCTAAAGTAAAAAGAAATCTCGTTCCAGAGTAAAAATTATGGGATTTCCCTTCATAAAAAAACCGGCACCTGATACTAAAACTTTACCCAATTTTAAGCGCGTAAAAGTTGTGGGTGAATTTAGAAGAGTTTTAATTACACTTCTAACCCAGCCAGGGAACAGTAACTTCTCCTTTAAGCAGTTTTTATTTCCTCTGGCAGACTGGGTCTCCAAATGTTGTAACTTGCTTGCATTTATGACCGAACGTGCATTTTAAAGGTAACGCTAAAAAAACACCAAATAAAATATACAATATCCATCGTCCTAGAGAGAAACAGGGATTGATGGAAGGCCTTCCTAGGCCCACTGTTTCTTTAAACAGAGTTCACAATGCACTAGACGAACATTGTGGATTTAAAACGCTTTAAAATATTTATCAGAAGTATTTTATCACCATATTCAAATGACACCTGGAGTGCACTCACCTTTATTGACAATCTCTGTTCTGAAAGTCCATTTGCTTCACGAAAGCCCCCCAAGCAGAAAAACAAGGACTAACCGTTTTCATTCAGTTAATGTTTAGTAAAAAACCAAGCGACCTTAATCAGCATGCTGATTGCATCGTCAACTAACAAATAATTTACTACTCTGAGCATTGCATTCCATAAAAGCTCATTAAATTTTCTGTTCTCCAATGGGAGCTTTAGCTTTTGAACCGCATGCTTTTGCTCCGAATTTACCACTTATTCTATTTTTTTGTGTGTGTGATTTTTTGTCGTGTGTGCGTGTGTCCCCCCAACATAGGTGAGAATTTCTACATCTAGGTACACGAAAGGCATGGGAAAATAGATCTCAGATTTTGATTTCTGCTCTAAATTCAAGATCCTTGGGTGTCGGGGGCGGGGTGCGGTTGCAGAGGGAAACAGCTTTGCCAGATTCCCACTCAAGCAGTTTAACTTTGGTGAAATAACCGTCTTCCACGGAGAGGGACGGCGGGTGATTTAGGGGTGTGTGTGATCCGAACAGTTGCGGGGGGGAGAGCGGGGAATATAACACGGCATCATTTTGTCCTATAAATTGGAAGAGCTCGCTTAAACGAGAAACGAAAGGGAGGAAAAAGAAGTTAAAAAAAAAAAAAAGCAAAAAAAACAACCCAAACCAAGCCCCTTCTATTTTGTTCCTGTAAACAATGAACAAAAGAAAAATAGACCAGCCCTTTGGGGTACGGAGCGAAAAACTTCTTGCCTGTCCTAAATATCAGGGACTGTAGCTAGGATGCTTCGGGGGGCTCCTAGGGGGAGCAAAAAGCTCATCTTCCCCAGCCTCGCACACTAAGCTGCGCACAATCGTTGTATTTAATAAGTTAAAACGCAAGAAAATGTCAGCCCCTAAATTAACATGCATCTTCGGATTGCTAATTGTGCTCGTTGCAAATTTGGGTCATTTTGCATGAGTGACTCTAATGTCGGGCTGCGATTGCCGTATCGCGCGGAGGATTCCTGATTCCCCGCGCTAATCCTGGGCTCGGTGATTGTGTCAGGTGCAGTTCTGTATGCTCCAGCAGCTGGTTCATCCTCATCAATGCAAATAAGGCAACTCCTACAATCAAAGCCTCGTGAGCCTAAAGCCTGATTGCTGAGGGCAGGCGGGAGCGCTGCACAGGCTCGCTTTCAAATCACGCCAACTGACAAGACAAGTGTAATGTCCCTCTCGTTCAAAACCAGCCCTTTTTGCCAAACAAAACACACCAACGGCAAGGAAAAAAATTATATATATATAAAATACAGGGACATACATCGGTTTGGGGGGTGTAGAAGATGTAGTCGGGTCTTCCGCGGTTGGTGGGTGAAATAATAAACATATATATATACCCTCTGCACTTGAATAAAAGTGCAGCAGCGGTAATTAACGTAATATTTGAATGCTTATGAGGAAGACGGGCAGCCGGTGGCTGCATACGTAAAGCGAGGGCGGCCTCTTTTCTCAAGGTCGTTTCCTCGGGACTCCTCCAAATGGGAAAGCCCGGGGCCGTCCCGGGCGGTGGGTCCCCCCGGATGCCCCAGGGGAGCCGGGTTTATGGTGTCCCTCACCCGCCCGCGCAGCTCTCCCTCCCCGCCCTCGGGAAAACGCTAAGGAGACACCCTCTCCCTTTACTGAAATGTCCCCCCTGCCTGCCCGCAAAGTTCGGGTATTGTCCTAGCCAACCCTCCAGAAAGTCTCCAAACATGAACCAAACGTTTCTTGAAAAAGATTAAGGGCGTGATAAAGACTGTAAAAACGCACAGGGCACTCCGGCGGGTCCCAATCAACGCATATAATACGTGCCAATACTATCAATATAATGCGTGCAATAGTATCAATACACAACAGGGGGAAATCGGTTTTTGAAGCAGAAAATCACAGACCCCCACGGGCGGGGGAGAGCGGCGACCTGCCGGCCCCGCAGCACCGCCCCGGCGGCTGAAAATCCATCCCGGGCAATACCTGGTGCTGGAAAACCGCTCCGGGCAGCGGGAGCCGCGCCGCGTCCCTCCCTCCTGCCCGCAGACTGGCATCAGGTGTGCGGGGATGCGTGGATGCAGGGGATGCGGGGGTGCAGGAGTGTGGGTATGCGGGCGTGCGGTACGCAGGTGTCCGCAGCCTGGCCCGGAGGCAGGACTCCCAGCCGACCCCCGGAGAGGGAACAGGGGGAAAACACAAGTCCCTTGCAAAGTTTGGGGAAAGAAACATCAAATTTCCTTCTCCCCTTCCCTCCGCGCCTCGCCCCTCATGCCGCCCCCGTTCTGAGGGTTTCGGGGGTGTTGGGAGGAAGTGCCAGAAGGTGCGACAAGTAAACCCGACCCCAAAATCCCTGATTTCCACCGCGGTTGCAGCCACACGCCCGGTCCGCGCCCACTCGCGCCTCTCCCCCTCCCTTCCCCTAATAGGATTAACAGACATTTTCCTAAAAGCAAATCAGAATTTGTCAAATCGTGTGTGACAGTCGATTTGCTCACAATATCCACTTTCTTCCGGCAGGGAGACAGCACCGTCCTCAGACAGTTTAATCCTGGATGACACAAGGCATCTTTCAGGCAAACGTTTGCCTTGGCAAAGCACCTGGAACCCACCCGCCAACCACCTCCCCCCGAATCCTCCACATCTCCCTCGAGCAGCCCCGAGCGAGGGGCCCCGCCGCCTCGGGGACCCCGGCACCCTGATGGCGCGATCCCTGCGCGGGGTTGTTGCCGTGAAAGGATCCCTACTATTATTTTGTAATCTGTTTTCTGCTCTGTCCCAGGTTCATTAATCCCTTTTGATCTCCCCGAGCCCTGCCGGGGGGTGAGGGGTGTCCCTGCCCATCCCCTCCCCACGACCCTCCGACCTCCTCCTCCTCGCACCAGCCTTCGAACAGCGGTGCGGCTCGCAGGCGCTGCAGGAGAGCAAGCTCTGCCCATCCAGAACAGGACTGAATCCTGCAAATTGATACACCCGGAGTCCGGCTTTCAGGTACTGCCCGCTCGAAATGGGACGAGGCAGCTGCCCCCCGCGCCTCCCCTGGCCCTGGGCTAGCGGCGGGGCTGCCGGGCTCGCCACGGGCGCTGCCGGACCCCGGCGGGCTCAGGGAGGTGCTCTGCTGCCTGCAGGTGCTGCGGCTGCCCCTCCCTCCCTTTGCAGGGGGCTTGAAAAGAAAACCCCTATTCCACTCCGAAATACCTTTTACCTTAGGGGTTTCGGGTTTGTTCTGGTTTGGTTTTTTCTTTTTCTCCTTCTTACTTTCTTTTCATCCCCCGAGCAGGAAGATTTTTCGGGCTCTCTTTCTGTAAACAGGAGCAGTTCGGCAGCGGGGAAACCCCGAAGACGTCTCTTACACAGAAGCCCACACAAAGTCTCTTACTGCTTTTAACGTTACAGATAAAGTTTCTCAAGTTGATCTGAGCTCTGATTTTGGTACACGTTGTGAGGATAGAATGAGAAGTCTGTGATTATTTCACTTCCAATAACTATACACCTGCATCTCTGTAATTTTGTGCTGTTTTCTGTGTTTCTCACAGGTGAGGACAACAGATTTGAATCAAAGGTTACTTGACTTTTCAGAAACTTATCAGCTAATTAGAACTTGGTGCAAATTACAGTAAAAATTATTTAAAAGGATAATTACTTTAAATTTTCCACCAGTTGTATTCTATTCTAACGTTGTTCTCCCTCCTGCTTTAAAAAGCATTTCCTTTATTTGCAATCAATGATTTTTGAAGAGTTGGGGGGGGCAGGGATACACCTCACCAAAACGATACATTAGCTTGTGAAATGTGAAAAAATAAGAGTGAGCCTCATATCCGAGTAATTCAGCATGAGCTGATGGAACAGTAGCTCCACAGCTGGCGTCGTGAAGAACACGGCACAAAGGCTTTAAAACTGTGTCAAGAAAGAGGAAATGACACCGCATATGGAAAGAATCTTTACAGCAAGGGAGTCCCCGGCCAGGGGCAAGCTCCTGAATCCATCTGACCAGATACAGAGGCGACTCTTCCCAACATACCTTAAAGCTGGCTAAAGGCTTCCCAGGACTAGACAAGAGATTGCAAAGCAGGTAAATGCCTCCCCTCTTAGAAAGACTAAAAGCGACCTTACACGCATGTCTACAACCTTCTTGGTGGGCTTGATAAAACTCCTTGCAGCTTGAGCTAGCCTTCTGTCTTCTCCCTGACCAGCGCAGAGAGAGAGACACTAAAATCTCCCTGCTTTTTTTATGATACCAGCTGAGGATTTCTGACGTGTCCCACAGTAAGGGACACACATCACTTTTTCACCTAAGGAAAAATTGTGACAGAAGTTCACGACCATTTTAAAAAACAAAAACACTTCAAGAGTACGCTCCTGATCAGTGACTGTCCTTGAAAAGGTTGTTTGAGTATCTACTGTTAACTGACCTATTTTAACAGGGCTCAGCTGTTGCTCACGCTCCTCGGAGCCACCCCATGTAGGTGATTTTGTAGCAAACGCTCCCTCTCTATTGCTGCGTTCTTATACACCATGAGTTATCACAGCCATTACATTTTATGAGTTGGGATGTCCATTTAGCACGGGCTGAACAAACAAACCAGGCAGGTGAATAAAAAAGCAATGTAGCTCAAAAAAAAGCTAATAATGAACACATGAAGACAATCTAATGCTGAAATGGCTCAGTGATACGTACTAATCACTCAGTTTCCAGGTAACAATAGCATACTCCATGGTGAGAATCACAGTTTTGGTCAACACAGGCTATTGACCCGACAGTGCCTGGAGTGAAACGTAAGTCTTAAAGACAAACCTAAGAAGTCAGCTGCCAGGGACAGAAATTGAGCCAAGCTCATTTTTGCTTGTGGGCCAAGTGCAGAGAGGGATAAATACCAGGGTATGCACCAGAAAAGTTCAGCAAGACACAGGCTGCAAGACAGCAGGGAAAACACAGAATGACCAGGGCTAGCAAACAGGTGAGGAAGCTCCTAGCAGAGCTGGTGGGAGAGGTGTGCAGGAGGGCGTGTAGTGCTTGGTGCCAATGACTGCCTAAAAGCCCATGTACACCACACCGCCTCTCAGCTTGTCACAAAAAAAATCAGCCCTGTACAAGACATGAGGGAAAAAAGAGGTGCCAGACCATAAGGTTGTTTGAGATACATACAGGAAGCATCAGCATTTATAATTCTGCCTTTACTCTGGGTACCAACCTAGGTTTGAAAGCACAGCCATGACCTGTACACATCCACACAACTATCGCGCTGTTCCAGGACAGGTTCTCTAGTGTCTTGACTTTATCCTATTTGTACACCAAAATGCCTTAGCCAAAGTTCATATAAAAACTGGAAAATGGTCATATAAATTCTATAACGCCAACTCTGACCATTTAGGCAATACCCAGGGTGCTCTGCTGGTAGACAAAGAGGAACGATTCTTGTTACGAAGGAGTAATGTGCCAAATCAGAGCTATCAAATCAATTTCTTTTTCCATTATTTCCTGATTTTGTGCCCTTCACTGCACAGACAACTAGCTGGTATTTCAAGGAACATGGGAGGGTGGAGCTGGTTGTAACGTATTTACTCAAGTAAGTACTTGGGTCTAGTAATGAGTTTGTTTTAAAATATTCATATTATATAAATGTTAGTTGAAGTTGACAGTAAATATTGAATAGACATATCAAAAGGGCAGCATGTCATCTTCACTTCTCCTACGTCGTCTAACATTCAGGCAGCTGTTCGCTCTGTTTGTATCCATTTTCTTACAGAAAATTAATTTTTAAAAATTGTAGCAAAACGATGATTGAGTATGACAGAAGAAGAAAGAAGAAAGGAGTTTAAAGATCGTGCTGCCCACAAGAGATTGTGACCAAATTCCCAGGACTACTGTTTGATTTGTATTGATAATTAGGACTTAGTTATTAGATCTCTTTTTCAGGACGTTAGAATGCAAGTCACATGGAGAAGTGGGGTCTAAAGCTGTCATAATTTTTCAGCACAAGGGAAGCATCAGGAAAGTGCTGTTATTAAAAAAACACTTCCATCAGTTTTTTGTAAGTGATGCACGACAAGCAAGTGTTTCATAAGCATTCACGCAGATACAGCAAAGATCAAAACCACTGCTGAGACAGGGACACAAAGAAGAAAATAGGACTAAAATTGGTGTGGTAGAATGTCTCAGCTACTTGTTCCCCACCGTGTCTAAAGGCAAAATGCTCCGATTCCCTCCTGTCTTTTACAATGTGGTTTCTAAACATGGCATTACTTACCAAGAGAGCTGATACTGTTTATGTCCTCTTAAATCTAAAACAACTCTCCCACACCCAAAAGACCTCAGTGTAAATGTCTTGCCAACACTCCGGCAAGTGCTAAAGATGCTACATGCAGGAGTCTGGAATGGAGGATGGGTCCACTGGACTCAAAATATTGCTTGCATGATGTGAACAGAGATTTGAAGAGGGAAGAGAGAGTGCCATCTAATTTCCTCCTAACTGAATATTGACATAATTCTGTCTGCTACTTGTGGGTTACCGGGGGTGGATTTCACATTCCTTGTGTCCTCTACAACCCTTCAGAATTTTTATGGGTACATTGTACAAAGAGTGTGTGAATGCAAATGTATTCACAATTACATTTGTTTACCTTCATGACTAAAATACTTTTTGTTTGCTTCTCAGACTTGTTTGCAGTTCTGTTTAACCGATGTTACTATTTGCAAAGCACTTCTGAACTAATATTGCATTATGAATGCCTTCTTGTTCAGCAGCCAGCCTGAGTTCAAACATTTTTGGAGAGAACCCAGTTTTTGTGTTTTTTTTTAGCTTTTTTTTTCCTTCTCAGTAGACAACCAAACCAAAATGCTTTGAAATATTTATAAAACACTCACAAAGGGGGGGAAAAAGCCTCAAATGGTTGCAGTGAATAGAGAAGCATTTTGAAAGCCAAGGGGCTATTTAAGTATTGTCTTAGCTTTTCTTTTCCCCCCTCATAGTCAGCAAAGTCTTTCTGCAGAAAAAACTGCAGAAATCCTTCCCCCTTTAGCTGCCATGTGCAGTTTTAGTTAGAGAACTGCTATTAACTTGTTGCTGTCCCACTGTCTTACACCAACAGACGATGAAGACGCATGTAAGTGCCAGGAAATCAAGACACAGGAAGCAAAAATTATTCTTCCTGGGAGGCTTTTGCCACCAGCAAAAACTTCATGATTTTGAAGTCTCAGATTTAGTTTATTTCTGATTTGACAGAGATAGTCATAGTCTTTGGGCTGTAATTGAGAAAACACCTTCTTTGGCAAGTGCTTTCATGCCACAGGTGTGCTGGACTCACCTCTCCCCTGTAAAGGTCCACTCCTCTGCTTACCTGGAATAGAGGAGGCGGAAGGGAAGGGGAGGGAAGGGAAGCACTTGCCTGGTGCAGACATTCTGCCTGAAGACCAATATTTGCACAACAGGTACATAAACTCACATTGATAAATCCATTTTTGGATCCCTTTTCAAAGATTCAACTCAGCAGTACTCACTGGAGCCTAAGCACAAAGTCCTAAACTGAAACGCTGTTTCTCCAAATTTCAGCTAAGAAGGCGGCGATGGCATTTTGTCTAGTTTTCTGTAAATATAAATGTAAATAGTACATAGGCACACATGTACATAAACATATACAGAGATACATATCAAAGCTTTTCATACATACATACCCATATATAAAAATATATAGTATTTCTACATCTCTATATGTGCAAGACCAGGTGCAGACATGCCTTTAAGACCTGTGATGAACAATTCACGGATTATTGCAAAATAATTTTGCAGAGACAGTGCAAAAATTCTAAAAAAGACTTTAAAACAGACAACTTTTTTTTCCAGGGTGCTATTAAATGACAGGTTCAAATTTGCCCGAGTGCAAATATCACATTAGCGGCGGAGCTAATGAAGCCTGCTCTCCTTTGTGTTTGTGTCTTGTGCTTGGATTTGCTAATGTCTGAATAAGATATGAGGGCCAGCTGATGCTTTTAGCGTGCATTTAGCCTGCATTTAGCGTGCTCTTCCACGTAGATTTTAATATGGGGTGAGCTCACGTTGTAGCGCTACTCTTGCTGGTAGCAATAATGAGGGTCTCCTCTTGTCACTGGCTTCACATATTCATCAGACTTGTAGGAACTTAGCATCTTTGGGGCAGGTTTGGTAGGAATTGGGCAACAAGCTCTAAAGTACTGAGGTGAAGTGATGACAGAACTCTCGTGAGTGTCACACACCAACTAAAAGCAATGACAAACAGTTTAATTCTTCAGGAAACAGGCTGAAATGTTTAAGAACAAAAAACATGCTTTTCTCCAGTATGTTTTGAGTTCTCCTGTGCTCCACAGCATTGAAAGCTGTTAGAGAATCATTTAGAAGAGGCACCTCTACAACAGGGAGTTTGCCAGCAGAACTATTATTTTTTTGTAAATCTTTTTCAGTTTTTATTTTATTATTCCCTTTTAACCTCAGAGAACTAAAAGGGCATGACGGAAAACATTCAGCTTTTTCAAACATGTCCCAAAACTCAAGGGTCCTGGTGTTCAGAACGGTGTATTCCCAGTTAACACCAAAACGCTGGCTGTTTCAGCATTATTTACCCAAAGCCAGTTTATAAAACTCATTGATCTCTCCTCTGGATATCGGGGAACTGACGCTAACGCTGCCTCCGCCCCACTTCGCCTTACAGAGGGATGGCAGAGTTCTTCACATTTCTACCTCAGGGTGACACTGGAATCACAATAAGGCACACGAGGGCACACCTGAAAGCACTCAACAGATGTGTTGTTCTCTTCCATTTTTTAATTTCAGCCTTACATCCCGACTACATTTATTTTAGGCATTTTTGACCCAGATTCGTCCTTCGTGTGGCTGTTCTGAAATAAATGGACTTACACCAGGGATTAACTTGGCCCGTTACACTAACATCCCTATTTCTCCATAATCAGCTTGTATCGAGATGTTTTCAAGGTTTCCTTTATTTTAAACTGAGAGAAGAATCGCTCCTATAAATAACACTCTAATAGACTTAGGGGGAGGTAGAGGAAAGAGAAAAAAAAGAGATAAACAAGTACAGGCAACAAAACTCGATAGCTTTTGTTCTGTGATCACAGAGCACCGTTTCCAGCTAACACTGCTGAAGCGACCCAAGACTTTACTACTGGGTATAAGCAACTCATAATGAGCATCTATGGGACATGCAGTAACTCCCATTAGCGAGGGAAGCTCTTTGTAACTCACATGTTGGTTTACTGCTCCATTTTATTAACTCTCACTCATTAGGCGGCAGCAGGGCTTTCCGCTACGACGACAGCCAACTTCTTCAGGGCCCACTCTGCATGACGGGTTTCCCAATGCTGGCCTTTTGGGGACTTTTCTGAAGAGCGGATGGCACAGGTGAATTGCTTGGGTGTGTTGGAAAGGTAGCCGGAGCCGACAAATAAAAACAAAGGGCTACTTGGTTTTCCATGCATGCAGCCCCCGCTGCTCTCTGCACAGCTGACTGAGCCAGCCCTGTCTCCTCCCCAGACGGCAGGGGGAAGAAGATTCATCACTGACCTTGAGCTCCTCTTCTAGCAGAGGGGCTGGGACAGGGAAAACTTGCCTCCTGACCCTCATCTCCCCTCTGACAGCACGGGACTTGGACACGGAGATGCCATTGCCTGATCCCCACCCGCTCACGGTCATTCATCCTGTGGCACCTTTCGTGGTTTAGAGCCCTACAAATCATCATTCTTGTGAGGAATGCAGAGGCATGTGCTCGGAGTATCAATAGGGGGTGGAGGACTCCTAGTCCCGAGAGTTGCAAACGCTGCTCATTTCATCGAATCCATAGAATAAAGGAGAAGAATATTCTTGGAGTGTCAAGTTTTTGTTTACTTTCTTTATTTTACAAACAGAATCAGTTGAAGGCTCGTAGGAACACTTGCAAGCGCTTGGAATACACTTTTGGATGCCCAAGGAACGGAGACACGGAGCAGAGGCCTATGGCACTTCAGCTGAGCGTTTGAAGAATGCCCCTGTCAGGTTGTTAACTGGCTCCCAAGCCTCCAAGCACACCGGAGTTACTTTGTTCATTGCACTGCTTCCCCGCGAAGCAGAGGACTGATTTTAAAGTTCTCTTTCTGACCTGCAAGGCCTTCGGTGGCCCAGCTCCTGCAAACCAGCGCAAGCCCTTTTCCCCACTTGCACTGCAGATTTGCGTGTGCTGCTCATCATCTGCTGCCAGCTCTAATACTAAAATACCAAGGAACTTCACCTTTTTTTGCATTACACATCTGTGACACTTCGCCAATTTGTAGTCCGCTCACTCATGGTAAGATTTTTTACACACGAATGCTACTCCGGGAAACTGTAGCACGTACTGGCCCATAGCTGATATAATTACATTCTGACAGCTGCTGTTATGACTTCATTTTTCAAACACTTTAGTGTATATTAAAACAATGTAGACGAAACCGTAAGATACAGTACAAAGAACAAAACATCAAAACCGCTCAGTGCTATTTAAAAGGAAATCCTAATGCCACAGACATTTATTTTTAAGTTCTTTTAACATCTAGTGGTTAAGTCACAACATGCCACAGGCCTTTCTCGCACTACTGCACTGCTCAGCAAGAAGGCACTTGCAGGTCAGTAACTTGATTTTTTAGGAAAAAAAGGACATGTGCACTCACTATCATAAAGTACATTCCAAGTTAGCTTAATTGAACAGAACAGTAACAACATCAGAAGTGACACACAGTAGATAAAATGAGGAGCACCTTGTCTTAAGCGGCAAATTCGGAGCCTACGGTTTGATTTGTCTGTCGTCTGTTGTGTTCGTGTTTGGCAGAGCACGTGTTGTAGATAACAACAGTTTTCTATATGTACAAATACATATATGTGTGTGTGAATGTGTATGTCCCTGGCAAAGCTGTTGGAACCAATATATAAAAAGATGTACTTAGTTGTGTACTTTTGTAGTTAAAATAATTTGGTTGTAACTTCAAAACATGACAGAGAGGTTGGGGGTGGCGATTACTGCCTAGAAAACTCAGTCAAGACCAAGTACCTGCGCGGCGACTTACTAGATGCACACACACAAAAACGAACCCGCAGCCTTTGCAGTCATCACTTTCTGTCCCATGGCATGGTAAAACAGGTGACACCAACATGCTGCTGGCACAAAAACCCAAGCGTTTTCTCTCCCGTCTGATTTCCTCTGGGAATAAGGCATATACGGTCCTGCAGTGTGGCCATATGTAAATTCATATGGATGTGTGAATCCGTCTGCTTGTTCGCTGGTACGTGATTTTTCATTCAGTTTGGAACCCACCAGCCTGTATCAAACACATTTGTAAAGTGAAATTCTCAACTGTAATTACACTGCCTGATTGTAGGCCAGAGACATCGTAAGTGCCCCAAACAGACACTCTTAAAACAGAAACTTGCATTTCTAATCCATCAATCATGAGATAGAAATCCACAGGAAACCAAGCTTCATTAGCCCCACTATTCACAGAACCAGTTTAATTAAGCTGAGCAGCCAGCTACCTGAGTCAGAAGAACCACCAAGTAAACCCCCTTCCATTTTTTATGCTAAATGCCCATGTTTTTACTTTAAAATGCTGAGAAACGTTTTTATTTCACTCAGAAGACTCAGAACTATTAATCTAAATGGAGACTTTCCAGTCTGACAGGCTGTCTTCCAAAAAAGAAACTAAAGAATCCTCTCTGGAACAGATTTTGATGGTTTTGCCACCATTTTCCTTCAACATTCTCGTGTCAAATTAGGCTTTAGGTGAGTCTCTTAACAGTCTTTGCCTTACAAAGTGAAGTATCCCCAAAAACGGAAAGTCAAGAACAAACAGAACACATTGCAATGACACGTGTTCTGTGTTCCCTTCATAAGTAACGTTGTACTGACACAGAACTGTAAATTTTCACATATTTGGTCATTTCACATATAAAGGTTCATCTCAGATTTGTGTTCACAAAATAAAAGCAATTTCCCTCACCTGGTGGGTAAACTCTAATGCCAAATACATGAGAGATCCCCATGCTATGGTACTGGTAAGGGAGAGAAATGCCTACTGGCGCACTCAGGGCGTTGACAGGACCAGGCAAAATAAGGGAAAATTTTCAGGTGGCCAAAATTGCACCCAATCTTCAGTGGGTGAGGAGGGGGCAGACTGTTCAGTAGCTGATTTAGATCTCTGAATGACCATCAGAGACAGGTGCACCCCTCCAGTAATTAGCCAGAGAGTCTCAGGAGGTATTTAGGCTATCCAGATGTGAACCGTAAGCTTTACGGATATAATGTAAGTGCTAAAACTGGTGTTACATTTCATATCAGCTTTCAGAAGTCTGACAGCTGGCTCTGCTTCACTAGGTGGAACAGCTTCTTCACAGCAAGCTAAGACGCTCTTTTAATTTTTCTCATACATCCAATGTAAAGAACTTCCACAAATCTAGGAAAACAGACAGGAACATTCATTTCTTCAAGCAGCTCTTTTTCATCCTTTGTGGAATAACAATGGCACAGCTGGAAGAAGAGGTTCCTTAAATATGTCTCTGTGCTTGACTCAGAAGAACACAGGAAAATTCTAGTATGTTTTATGTTTTGGCTTATGCTAGACAACTCAAATCCAAGCATATCGCAGGAAGTGGAGCTCTTATTCTTTCCTCCACCTTGTTCTAAAATGTTGCTAACTATCTGCTTTCTGGGATGTTTTATTAGGTGACATGGCCTTTGCTGATCTAAACTAACCTCCTGCTTACTGCCCTGTCATCTAAGGACTAAGATGGTAGCATAATAAAATAAATATTCTCTAGCAAGGCTCGGTTGCCTTGCTGTAACATTACATTGAGACTTCTCAAGGGTTTCTAAGCGTGTCAGCTCCTTCCAGGGTCGTTTTCCAGTGGAAAATTTCTTGGGCTTTTTGCTGTGAGGGAAGCCGTGAGATAAAATGCATCTTCGCAAACTTCTATAGCATTTTATCACTTTCAAACGATGAGGATCAGATGGAAGTCACTGAAACCTTCCAACTCCTGACAACAACAGAGTGCTGTCCCGCAGATAACCATGAGATTAGATCTCCTTAGCACTTAACTTGAAAAAAGGGGAACTCCTGGGTAGAAGTCTTCCTCCTCTCTGTTTCCTTGAGGCTCTGCCTTTGTCTGGAGAAAGACAGCTGCTGAATCAGAGAGTGCAAAGTTATTTCATAACATAGCTGCGTTGGAGATCAGAAACAATTATCCCACAGCCCTGCTAATCTTCCTTTACAGCACCAATGATGTAAAGGTCTGCTGGATACAAAAGTGAGGATGATCCTTGACAACACATTGTGACCTCACGAGGAACTTCGAAGGCCAAAGACCCCTTTTAGATATTTTCCCACTAAATATGATTAAGACAATGCTGCCTCCCTTGCTGTCTTTGCTGACAGTCATTGCCCATGTGGCCACCGCAGCAGAATAAGATCTGTGGCACAGCCTCACCATGGACACACACACTCAAACTGCTGATGAAACAGCTCATCTTGAATCACAACAGTGGAAACACTCTGTGTAAAGAAGGTGCGACAGTGATCAGCTCTAATGCCAAGCTTAAGGAAGGAGCCTGTAGAGATCGTAATGAAAAGGTTCTCAGAGCTTACCAGCCTTCCGAGTCCTGCTCCTTCCTACACATGGAATATTTTTCTGAACCCTTCATGATGTGATCTCAGTGTACATTCAGCAAAACTGGCAGGCTTATGTCTGCTTAGACCTAAAGCAGAGTTTAAGTCATGCTAGTTGCCGTATAACATGTTGTATGTTTTGTGGGCAGGTTAAAGAATACTTGGTGTGGGGCAGGAAACGGAAACCTGGCGGAAAAGAGAGTTTAGCAATGTGGAATTAAGAGAATGGAGAGGCTGCTGAGACCACACCTGACAGTCTAGAAATGGCCAGGCTTTTTTTGGTAACCTTGCCCATTTCCTGAAGAATGAGGCACACACGTCCCGCTTAACCCAGCCCTGCGTTGGCAGGCCGCATGGGCAGCAAGGCCCTGCCTGCTCTAATGTGTCTCAAAACTTGCCTGCTGTGTGAGACGAGAGGGTCCAGGAGAGCACCAGCACAGGAGAGACAGCGTTTGTATCAGCGGCACTTAACAGCCCATGGGACAATCTTGTTTAGCTTGCTCGCCGCAAAGGCGCTACTCAGCCCGTATAAATCCTTCCAAAAATCTGTTTTGGCATTGTGATTACAACTTTGGCCTCACTTTTGTGTGGCTATTGTTTTTGTTAAACATCCTCCAAGCAATGTCAGAATTAAAATACTAGGGCTCTAAACTCACGCTTCTTAAGAGTCCAAGACAACCAATACACAATTCTTGTTGCAGTTGACAAAATAACTCTGCTTGTTATCAATTTTGATGGCTTATTTTTCACAAAATGCCACCGAATTCTTACCAGCAGAGAAATCTCATGCCAAAGAGTTCCACAGGTAAGTTATGAATTTCCTTTAGCACACTTTTGAGACTTTTGTATTCAGAACCGTTAAATGTGTCTCAAATAGGCCACTCTCCAAATGCATCTCATCCCTTACTCTCTCTACACCAAGACGACTAATGCTTTTCAGTTTTAACTTTGCTTTTTTAAGAACTTACTAAATTTCTTTAGTACTCTCTGTATGCCAGAAACACATGGTGTAATGGCGTAAACGAAACGCGTTTAGAATTTTATTAACTCTGCAGTACTCTTCTTGGTCATTCTTAACCACAACCACCACCAAATCAGCATTAATAAACTGGGAGGCCCAAGACTTGTTCGCTAAAATCAAATGGCTTGAAGAGGTCAAAACTGTCTTGCTTTTGTCCGTAGTACTATAATCTCTGGTATCTGAGAGGATTTCCTTTAAAACCTGTTTGCTCTATGGTTTTATTATTTTGAGTGCGTTTTGCTGGTTTTTCTTTCACCTGCATGTATGTCAAACAATTAAAAACATCAAGATGCCGCAGTTTGTAAGTCCCCATGACAGCTGTTCAGATGTTACTAAATTATCTTTTCCTGGGTATCTGCGTGGGGAGTGAGATTTAGATTCACCATGAATCCCCACTTTGGAATTCTCCGAAAGGCAGGTAAAGCTTGTCAAAATACCGATAGATGTAGACAAAATATTTTGAATAAAAATACTGTTCATGCATTCCAGCAGAACACTCGCACTTCGGTTCCAGTTCGCGCATGACGGGCCGCAGCTATACACTGAAAACAGGAGGATTTACCAGCAAGCGGGGTTGTTGAGACGGGACTACCTGCCACCCGCCTCTTTTTGGGGAGAAGCGAGGCTGGGTAGCAAGGCGCGTCCTTTTATGACAGGAACTACGCGGTGAGCGCACCGCGGATCAAAGGGCGAGCAGTGTTTTGCCTCGGAAGAGCGGCGCGAAGGGCAGGCGCGGAGGACATTTTCCTCAGGTCAAACGGCGCCTTTTCCCGCCTCCACCCCACATCGCCGGGCCCGAGAGGCGGCAGCTGGCCCCGCTCTCCCCAGAGGCTGCCCGAGCTCCGTCCCGGGCGGCGGAGCTTTTAGGAGGGCATCGCTCCGCCCTCGCACCCCTCCGGGACCCGCCGCTCCCCCAGCGGTGCGGTGCCGCCATGGCGGGGAAGGGCGGGAGCGATCCCGACCCAGCACGACTTCCAGCTTCACCTTCCTCCTCTGCGCATGCGCCTCGGCACCGCCTGCCCGGAGACGGACAGAGCGACCAGGGTGCATGCGCAGATGCGCGGGCGTGCTCCTTTCCCGCGCCGCCTTTCCTCCCCGCACAGCTGCTGAATGTCTTCCCAACCCCCCACTCCCGCGTCCCCGTTTCTCTCCTGGTGGGCACCGGCGCTGCCGCCCCGCCGCGGGTTCCCCCTCCTAGGGGTCAAGTAAGGAAGTCAGCCCTCGGGGAGATCCGCCTCACGTGGCCGGGGTCGCGCCGGTGCCCTGCCCGGTGCCGGCTGCCCTCGGCGCGCCTGACGGATGTCGCATAAAAGGACAAATGGGCCTTGTGTCCCGGTGGGGGCCTCCCCTCCCCTTATTCCTCTCCGCTCGAGGGGGCGAAACGGGGGGCATGGGAGTGGCCGGCGAGGCGTGGGGCACAGCGCGCCGCCGCCCCCATTGGCGCAGGCAGTTGTTTGGACAGCTGAGGCGGGCCTCGGCTCGGCGGGGTCCTGCCGTGACCCGCGGGGCGGGCGGGAGGCGGTGCGGCGGGGCCTGGCGGGAGCGGCGGCGGCGGCTTTATGTGCTGGGAGCGGGACCGGGCCGGGCGGCTGGAGCGGCAGCGGCGGAGGCGGCGGGGGGGGCCGGGCCCGGCGCCATGGTGAGCGGGGCAGCGCGGGGGCGACGGGGCGGGGCGGCGGGGCGAGGCCGCCCGCGGTGAGGTGAGGCGGAGGGTGGCTGCCCTCCCGTGGGGTGCTGAGGCGGGGGTCTCAGGGCCTGCCGCCCCCTGCCCGCCTCGGCTGCGGGGGTGGGGTAGGGGAGGAGGGAGACCGTTGGTGTCTGTCATCACTACTCGTGAAGAAAATAACCATGCCGTTTGCTTCCTCACCGTGATCTCACACCGGCTTCCCGGGGGACGTTTCCCCCCTTTTGCCGCTTTTGCACGGAGAAGCGGAGCGAGCGGCGTCGCTCCACGGGCCGCACCGGGAGTGAGGTGCGTGGTTGTAAGTGCGCAGAGCTGCCTGCTGTCGTCATCTGCAGAACCGCTGCAAACAGGCCGTTTGGTTAACGGATTAAAGGCATTAATCTGTTTAGCAGATCAATTAATTACCAAAGGTAATTATAATTTAGTTACCTGTGGTCTTGAGCATATCGAGAAACCTTTGCCAAACACTTTGTTCTTCATTACTACTAGTTTGCTCTCCGTGCCCTGGGTGACGCCTGTAGTGCAGCTGTAGTAGGCGCCGTGGCAGCAGGTGAATATGTTGGGTTTGTGAAAAATCCTGCCTGGGATTAAGTTTCTTGTCAGGTGTTGTAGCGCAGACACGACCTATTGCACCTGGCATAACACACAGTAAATGAACTATTGGCAGCAACAGAAGAGCAAAGTTTCAGTGGTGTAATTGCTGCTGATGACATAAACTTGATGAATATGCGTAGCTTAAATAGTGGAGGCTGAGTATTTCATGGATGGACCTCAGTTGCTGTAAAGATAAACTGAATTTTGTATTTAGGTCTTTCTTACCATTGACTTAGTTACCAAAGCACTGGAGTTGGTTGGTTCTGCTTTTAACATACTTATTTTACAGATAGGAGATAGATGGAGCACCGTAGGGATACATAAGCACAGTTATAAAGACTTATTTTGTATGTGCCATTACATATATTTATCTATCTTACGGATATAAATGCCATTGTGTCATTTTAACTATGGTGACATAGTATTTGTTCAGATGATGGAAGTCTTGCATTGGGAATACTCTTTAGAGTTATACCTTGAGTAAAATCTGACTTCTAACTGTTTGAATACTTTTAATCACCCGATTCTACTAAGGTACTTTTTAATGGTGCATGTTTTAAAATCTGAAAGGAACTGTGTTTGTTTTTTTTTCTTATTATGTCTTTTCCTGTATTCTTTTTCTTTTTATTTTCAGTAGAGGTTAGAATATTTAATCTAAAGGTCTTGAGAGACTCCTGTCATTTGTAGGCGTGCATGGGTGCTGCTGTCTAGCTCTTATATTTGAAACTACTTCTGAACAGTTGCAGGCAAATACAGCTTTTCCTCTCAGCGTAGGTCCTTATTTAAATAAACTGCGTGCTTGCTTCTGTTGCCTCATGAGGTTGAGGCAACTGCTAGCTGCTGGCAGTATGGACAAATAATTTTTGGATGTGTTTCCATGACGTAAGAGAAGGGAAAAGATGACAGTCCACTCTCATGCTGTTTGGAAGCGGTATTCTCCAGTGCCAAATCAACAGGAGAAAGAGGTGTTCATCAGTTTCTTTTGCATCAAGAGCCTTATAAATCAAGTCATCAAAAGAATTTACAGGCAGTGCTCTGCCAAGTTAGGACCGCCAGGACTCGCCTCTGTAGTGCAGTGCCAGCTATTCTCACAACTTAAGCTCTGCACAAGTATCTTAATGCTATAAGGCCATGGTGTTTTAGACTGTTAAGCAGAGATGTTGAAGACTTTTCACTTTTTATACTTGGAAGGATCCCTGTGCTGGCAAAGCCTGCTATTTAGGAAGCAAATTTCTACAGAGAGCTTTCATAGCTCCTGCTTCTGTTAATTGGGAAAATATGGGTAAACTAGATTTTTAAAAATATTTGAATACTAGTAATAGAATATAACCTTGTTTTTTTCCCTTGTAGTAGATCAGTTCTATGAACTATTTTTACTTGTAATTTAATAATACGCTGGATATGTATTGGTGTTCTGCACAACAGACATTCCGTATTGGCTTCTTCAGTAATAGTGATAATTCTACGATTTTGTAAGTGCCTGTTCCAGACATGAGATTCCTACAGCTATAACTCAATTTGCCTGACAGTCACTAGTTCTGTAATCTTTGTGCTTAGAGAGCGTCAGTGGAAAGAGAAGCAAGAACATAGGTAAAACATGACTGGCTGACCGGAATGTAGTTCTGGTTTTAAACAAAACGCCTTGTTCCAAAGGCAGTTGTACTGTTGGTGGCTGCCTCTACTTAGTAGTTTACTGCTCTCATTTTCAATATGTGGAAAGACTAGTCAAGAGGAAAGTGACCTTTGGGTGGGAAAGACCCACGAAGGTGAGCAGTTTGATGGTTGTCCGGAATTCCTTGTGTGTTCTTCACATAACTTTGTGCATCTTTTGTTCATCTCTGCTGTGTTGTAAACAGTAGCATGCGTAGGACAATACAAGCCGAGGGAAAACTTGGCCATGACAGAAGAAAAAAAAAGAAATCTGAGTTTTGAAGGGGTGGCTTGGCATAGATTTCTTTCCCAGAATTAGCTTTATGAATGTCTGATTTTTACAAATAGTAAGATTTAAACTGCCTCAGATTGCCGACTATTCAAGAGATGATTCTGACTATAGAAGTTTTGTGAAAGTAGTCTCTTTCACAGGAAGGATGCATTTTAAGAGTTTGTACAGTGACCTCAGTTTTCTCTGGCCATCCCATGTAATGTTTTCTCCTGTTTAGCAAACAATTTTGAATTGCATATATATTTCAGGAGAGCACTGCCTTGCTTTTTCAAGCTGCAGCTTGAGCGTGGACGTATACGCATGGAGAAAACTTTGTGTATGGAAAAGTCTAGTCTAATAGTAAGAGCAATAATGTGTCATCGATTAAATGGCGTTTCAGATAGGTTGTATCAACTGAGCTTCTAGGCTTCACAAATACTGCGCTTTTGGAATTACAGGTGATGAAGAGTATTTGTTGTATTCTTCTAGAGATCTTGCTGGTCACTACTAATATCAAAACTTTTCCATTTCTCACCTGAAAATTCACAACCCTGTTAGTATGTTTGTGTGCCACCATTGGAAGAGATTGATATGCCCTGAATTGACATCTGTAGAATACTCCAGTGCACTTGTGCAAAAAAAACCAAAACCAAACCTCTTGTTTTTACAAGGCTCGCTACCTCAGAAATTAAGTAGCATTGCATTTCTGAAGGTGAAGGTGTAACTAGGATTCTTCTAGCTGCTCCTTCAGGCATGCAGTTGTATAGCTGTTGCAGTCCTGGTGCATACAGTGGTTGGCTCAAGGCCCTCATCTTGAGGTGCAGGAGGTGGTTGTTGTTAGGGAATGAGTAGTTTCAAAGTCCCATGTAAATCTAGGTGTTTGAATTATGTGTGATATCTAGGTAAGCGGTAAGGAAAAAGAGGGGGAAAACCTGACCTGTTACTACAGGTGTGGGAGAATAACCTTGAGCAAGGTCAAAATGTGGGGACTGGAGTGGTGTCTTGGCATAAAACTATTAATCTTGGCTGCCTTTGCTCTGCACGCTCTGTAAATCAATTCATGTTGAAAAGACAAATGTCCTCTAGGCAGAAGTACTTTAAAAAAATCTGTTTGTTTTTTCTTTTATTTGTTCTGAGATAGCTGTCAGCATATTATAAGTGTGCTTAACTGGTAGATAAGAATATTGTAACTTTATCTTAATTGCTTATTCTTGCTTTTTGTTCTCCTAATCAGGAACTGTCTCCAGGTGTGTAGTATAAAGGTTATAGACTGAAAACCAAAGTCTAGGTTATATTTTATTCAACCTTACACTGTTGCCTTTTGGACCTGTTATCCTTTTTTCATGATTTTAAGAAATCTGGCAATCTTCCCTTTAGTGCAGCTGCTAACATGTCTCTTGTAGACTGCTTACACATTCTCTACAATGTTTTATTAAAAGCTTTGTTGTAGAACGTGCGCCGTGTTGCAGAAGCCAAAGTAAGAATGCGGTACTTACTGAAGGTCCTGGAACTGAGCACCGTGCTCAAGGCTTTTAAGGTGCCTCTAACCGAAGACCTTGCTCCGCAGCAGAAACACAGCCAGACTGCAGTTTATTAGACAGTGCAGTCCCTATGTGGTAGTACTGTTCGAGTCTCATCTTTGACCACGAGGTTGCTTTCCAGCCTCTGCTGTGCAGAGAAACTGACTTAACCATCTTACCCAGTCAGCTTTCCTTTGGGCTGAGCGCTTCTCGGCGTTACAGGTGGGCAGGAATGTCTCCCACCAGCGAGATACTGACTTCTCCCTCCAGTGTCTGGAATGGATTTCAAATTCCAAGCTGCGAAGGTGAAGTGTGATAGGCCATGGATGCCTGTGGAGTCAGAAAGTGCTGAAGGTCTTATGAAATGAATTAAAATAATGTCATTTTCCACAAACTGTTCTGTAACTGCAGACACTTCATTTAATCTGGTCAGCAGTTCCTCATCTCTAAGAGGTGAATTGTGCTTCCATTACTTTTGAGTCAAGCCTGTCAATGATTGTGTACTCAATTACTTTATCACTGATCACACAGGTTGATGTGTTCCAGGTTTTGTTCACCACAGGCTCTCAAAACCCCCATGTGATCGTGGACTTTAACCTTGAGCTGCTTCTCCCTCAATCATGTATCATACTCGGTTAAGCAGGGCTAGATTTTTCTTCAGTTGCGGATTTCTGGCTAAATTCTAACTCTGTGTCCTCTAATTTAGAATATGGCAAATAGAGGATATAAGATACTGGTGGGAACCAACACCTGATCTTCACTTATGTTCCTGAAATGAGTGGTTTTGAATTTAAACTGATATTAGTGGTAACAGGAAGACTTAAAAATATGTGGGAGACTTGATCTAGACAGAGCCTGGGTTGGAGTGGACCCCATATTTTGTGGTTTTGTGTGTGTGTAAGATGTGTTGTTGTAATATGACATAGTTTGGGATGTTGTAAATTTTTTCCCAGGGTGTATTAATAAACATATAAGTAGCCTGTAACCATGTGCAGGCAGAACAGTAGAGGTGGCAAAATACTGTGCTTTGCACATAGCATGTTATTTTGAGTGAGCATATCACCTACTGTATTCCTGTGCCATGTGTTCTTGGCTGATTGCAAGAAGATTAATGCAGTGGAATTTTTTTAATTTAATGTGACAGCTTTACTCTGTTAACATATTGCCTGTGGTTGATTACTAACCTTCAGGAATACAGAGAAAAATTCCCTGATCAAGTGAGTGGGTATATCCGTTTTTTGATTGCTTGTAGAAAAATACCAGAAGGATATTTCTACCACAAAGTCAGATTCAAAATTAAGATTAGGGATATAATTGTGGTTTTTCTTTTTTTTATTTTTCTAAAAAAAATTTTAATGGCTTAAAATTTGTTAGGCCGTTTTGATTTGTAAACTTAAATATTTTTGTAGGTATTTCTGTTTTTAAGAAACACAGTAGTAACCTTTATGGGAGTGAGCACAGTGAATTTCTGGTGAAAGGGAGTGGTGAGGATGCAGAGAGATGTTCAGTGGCTGAAGATGAAATAATCTTAATGGGTTCAGTTACAATTTACAGCCTTCCCTTGAGTAAGGAAATGGGTTTCTGTAGGTGCACTTTCAAATAGTCTGTTGAATTGTAAGTGTTTTACCTCAGCTAGTTGATGTAGCTTTTACACTGAGATAGTGAACTCTGAGGATCATGGCTTGGCAGGCAGGCTAGATGGAGGTAAAATGGTACCTCTCACATTGTGTGGAAGTGATTATCATGAAGTGGTCAGAATAAACATTTGATTTTTAAAATGCATGGTTTGTTTTATAAACAAATCAGAGGATAGATTTCCTGAGCAATTTAGTAATTTAAATATCTCAGATACATTATGCAGGCAGGTTGTTACAATAACGCTTCTTTTCATTTTAAGTACACTTCTTAGCTAGGGAATTGGTTTGAGGAATCTTATGCACAGGACTCCAAGATGCAAAGAATCACTAAAAAAGGTAGAGTGTTTATACACTCTACAGCTTTCATACAGTTCATACAGCTTTCAGTCATGATCTTGGTGACATGGAGCATAAGCAAAAGTGAGGTCTGACTTTTTGAGGTACCTCAGAGAACTGGTGGCACCAATGTAAAGGAGCACTAGAAATTTCAAGGAGGGAGGAGGGGTTAACAAAGAGGGGCGGGCTTGAGTACTAAAGAAACTTAATGATACCGTAAAAAACCCAAGGAAGGTGTTATATCAAGTTATTAAAAAGTAACAAGTACTTCTAAATGATACTTGGCACTTTGTTATGAGATGTGTGGTAACATATTGAAAGTGTTTACGAATGGTGAAAGGTAATTCATGCTATCTTAATCTCAATCATGTTTTATTAAGGAGGATACTGGGCATCACCTACAACATTTAATTTCCCTATAATGTTTTATAAAAGCAATATTGACACAATTCCTCATTTATTTAAATGAAAAGAAAAAAATGTTGAAGGGAGAAAAGAGAAGAACTTCCTTTAGTACAATATTTAAGACCAAAGACGGTATTGCTGGTGAGGAGGGGGAAGGTTGATGAAGAGTGGTGAGTCCTGTAGGTTAACAGCTGGTTGCATAACAGGCGTTGACAGCAGGGACTTGGCTTGTATGTCCGTAGATCCCACTCTGAGGTTTGAGGACTGCGAGGAAGGGACAGCATCCACCTGATTAAGTGGGGCAAAAATCTTTGCCAACAGGCTGGCCAAACTGGTGTGGAGACCTTTAGGCTAGGACTGAGACAGGAAGGAGGTGATAACTCATAAAGCAAGAGGAAAAAGTGGTGAACTGGGTTGGTAAGCAAAGACTGCAGGGTGTTGTGCAGAGAAGTCCTTGAAAACAACTAAGCAGGGCAGAGGAGGACCCACACAAGTATAGGGGCACAAATAAGGAAATACCTGTACACAGGTAGTGAGGCCATCATTATGGGGAGAAGCTTTCATACCTCTTCTGGGAAACTGGCACACTTGGGTGCATCCCTGACCTACTTATACACTAATGCATGTAGTATGGGGAGAAATTTGGAAAGCAAGGGGCTGTATGAAGGTGCAGAGCTATGATATAATTGGGATAACAAAGTTGTGATGAGATAGGTCATATGATTGGAGTGCTGCCATGAATGGATGCAAGCCCTTTAGAAGGACTGGCTGGGTTGGTGAGGAGGGGGACTTGCTCTTACGTGAAAGAGCAGCGGGGATGCATGGAGGTCTGCCATGGGACAAATTATAAGCCTCAGGTTTCCAGGCAACAGTCTTATAGGGTACTTCAGCTACCCCAGTGTCTTCTGAAGAGACAACACAGTGGGGTGCAAGCAATCCAGGAGAATTTTTTTTGTATGCTTTGATGGCAAGTTTCCTAACACAGGTGGTTGGTTGGGTAGCTGATGAGGAGAGGTGCTCTGCTGGACCTCAGACTTGCAAACAAGGAAGAACTGGTCAGTGAAGTGAAGGTTGTGCAGCCTTTGCTGCAGTGACCATTGGATGGTAGAGTTCAGGATCCTGACAGAGGAAATGAGGCAAGTAGCAGGTTCACAATGCTAGACTTCAGTAGAGCAGAATTTGGCCTGATCAGGCCTCAGTGTGGAAGTCTCCAATGGGATATAGTCTTGGAGAGAAGAGATGTAAGGGAAAGCTGCAACCAGCTGGGACGCCAAGCTTAAAGCGTTGTAGATTAGTGGTGCGAAGTCCAGCTGGAGGCTGGTCACTAGTGATGTGCCCAGGAGTTGATACTGGTGCCAGTTGTCTTCAGCATCTTCATTACTGACCTAGAAGATGGAAGGGAGTGTGCCTTCAGCAAGTTTGTGGATGGTGCAAAACTTGGAGTGGCTGCTACATCAGGTAGTTGTGTTGCCATTCAGAGGGACCTCTACAGGCTGGAGAAGTGGGTCAGCAGAGTCTCATGCAGCTCAGCAAAGGGAAGTGCCAAAATTCCTGAGGAGGAATAAGCCCAGGCATCAGTACGTGCTGGGGGTTGCCCATCTGGAAAACAGTTTGGCAGAAAAGGACTCAGGTCCTGGGGATCATTAAGTTGACCACAAGCTAGCATTAAGCCCTTGTGGCAAAGGTGGCCAACAGCATCCTGGGATGAGAATCACCATCTGGTTGACAAAGATGCTCACCTCTGCTCAGCACTAGCGAAGTACTGGAGCACTGCATCTGGTTTTGGGTTCCCCAGTACGAGAGAGATGTGGGCTTACTGGAGAGAGTCCAGCACAGGGCCACAAAGATGGTGAGGAGACTGGACCATCTGTTGCATGAGGAGAGGTTGAGAGAGCTGGGACTGTTGACCGTAGAGAAGGTTCAGGAGTCATCCGTGTGTATAAGTACCTGATGGGGAGGCGTAAAGAAGGTGGAGCAAGACTCTTCTCAATGGTGCCTCGTGAAAGAACAAGAGGTGATGGACACAACACAGGATATTCCATTTAAACATAAGAAAGAAAAAAAACTATTTAAGGTGTGGATGGTCAAACACTGGCACAGATTGCCCAGGGAGGTTGCTGAGTCTGTCCTTGGCTACATTCAAAATGAGTGTGGACATATGGCTGTGAGCAACCTGCTCTAGCTGACCTTGTTCTTGGCAGGGGGGGTTGGACTAGCTGATCTCCAGCGGCCCCTTCCAGTCTCAGCTGTTTCACCATTCTGTAAGAATTGCTCTTTCCTTTCCCAGATTATCTTTGCACTGAGAGAAATTTCTGGTAAAAATAACGTGTGGTTAAATTTCCACGAAGAGAACAGGTATGCTAGGTGGGAGAGGATGTGTTTGAGCAACAGCAGTACTGCATGCTGTGTGGCTAGTAAGATTTGTCCCTCAAAACACCTCACTCCTCCTTTTGGGGAATTGTGGGAGAAAATGTTTCTCAAGTGTATAAGCTAATCTGTGTTTTATTTGCTAGTGGTTAATTGTGTACTGCTTCCGTATGTCAAAATACTTTTGCCTCCTGACCTTCTGGAGCACATTGCATCAGTGCAAAACTAGTGGAGTGCAATTCCCAACTTCTGCAGCTATAGAGGGAGATATTTTATCCTGTGCCTGTATTCCTTTCCATGAAAGTGTTCTAAAAAGCAGTTTAAAAGAGTGGAAATAGTGTATTTGGTTGATTCTTAGTGTCTTTTCACTTGCGTGCTTTTAAGTTTCCCTTGCATATCTGTTTGATACTTTTTACTGTTGCTTGTGATGTTTTAAGCATGAAAATCTTGTGTGTAAATAGAGGAAATACAGTGTACATGCTTCATGCTGGTTTTTAATGTGGTGTTAGTATTAGCTGATGGAATTTCATGTGCAGGGTAAAAGTAATACAATGCAACATTTAACTCATTGTTATTTAGCTTTAGAAGTTTAAAGTTGCTTCATTTAAAAACAAAACAAAAAACTAAAAATCCAAAACCCCAAACCCAACCAAACCACCACCACAACAAATAGAATTAAAGCTTGCTGAGTGACTGGGAATGAGATTAGTGCTGTCTCTGCTGAAGTGCCAAATCTGATCAAGAGTTGGAGGTTAGTGAAGCTGTGCTGATTCCTGTGCTCCCTCCCCTCTCCTCCCCACCTGTGCCTGGAGTTTAGCGAGGAGCCAGGGCTCTGGAGTAACCATAGGCTGCATATCACACGTGGATGTTGTGAATTATTGTTAATTTCAGTGGGTTTGTGTGGTGTCAGCTGTTAAACCGTGTCAGAATGGAAGAGACCACAAAAACCAAGATTGTAATCAGTGATGTAATTTTAAGGCATAATATCTTGTGAAATGCCACGTCCACATGTGGCTTTGCAGTCTGTGAAAGAGGGGACGTATGTTACCAGCCTCGTGACCTGGCAAAGCCTTTTCCCTTCCATGAAGTTATGCACCTGATCATAGCAAGTTCCAGGCGATTTCTTGAAAACAGATATGGTATGTTTCTTTCCTCCTCCAGTTTAAAAAGAACCCCAAAATGGTAGGGATAACTTACAAGGTGTTTTTAATTTGTAATTTTTTTTAAAGGTACTTCAGCACTTTTCTAAAACACATAATGACTTGTTATTAACTTGTTCCTCTACAGGGTGTGATAGGTGTACAGTTGGTGGTTACCATGGTAATGGCTAGTGTCATACAGAAGATCATACCTCACTATTCGCTTGCTCGTTGGCTTCTCTGTAGTGGCAGGTAAGCTAAACAGTTGCTATACTGTGTGATTATGGTAATGCAGTTATGCATCAGAGTAGTAACAGTAAACCATGCTTATTCCGGTTGTTTTCTTGAAAAAGAATTAATCTGCTTTTCTTAAATTTATTACCATAGCATTGTGACACTTGACTTACAGGCTCAAGGTCTAAAGACAGGGTTGCTGTAAAAGAGCAGACTTGTTTGTTGCTATTAATTGTATCAGTCATAAAGTCCAAGTTTTATATTATTAAAGGCACAAGCTACATACTTTAATATTAAAAAGCTGGACTGAAGGCAAGGCACTGAAGAATGGAAGTTTTTTTCTCTACACTGCCTCAGGTTTCTTGATAATCCACCTGCTTATTAGCTTTGCATATATAAGGAGTGCTTAGGTATTTATTAAAAATTCTAATCTTTTTAGTACTTTATAGGACAAGATTAGTATAATTTTTAATATACCCCTTCCTTATAACAGTAGATCAAGCAGACATAATGAGTTGCAAGGGGAGCATTCCCTCTGTGGCTATATCCATAATAACAACGAAAACCAGCAGCTGTTTTGAATATAAATCAGTATCTTAAAAGAATCATGGACACTGTTTTTTCGTTTGGGAAGAGAAAACCTTTGTATGATTAGAAGGTACTGTGCTGTCTTTTGTAACGGTTAAAATTTTGAGAATACCAAATCTCTACTCCCTGATTTCTGAAGGAGTATCATTGAATAATGATGTCCTTCGTAGAAGTCTCAACCAAGCTCTTAGTTTTCCATTGCCTTTTTGGCTCTGCATCTCAGTTTACCAACTTTCTTTTTAATTTTCCCCACTTCATCACCCAACGAGTTGCTAATGAAAAATTACTGTAAATGTTGTTTAGATGAGTGTTAGGTATAATGGAAAACAGTAACTGTCAGGTGAATAACATGAACAGGAATCATACTCTTAACTGTTGACCAGGTTTCAATGTTGACCATGTCTGCAGGGTATTGATCACCTTTTTGTACTCTAAAAAGAGTATAAATTAATGAATATGAAATTGCTTACCATTTATTTTTAAGGTGTGTTAGTACCATTGTGTGTGTTATCAGCAATTATTCAAATGACATTTTGTATTTTTATGTCATATTTAAAAGATTTATTAAAATGTTTTTATCAAAATTTAAATATTTAATTGTTCCTTTTGAAGAATTGCTTGATGATATGCCTGTGTTTGTTCTTCATTCTTGAGAAGTTTTACTTTCTGTGTCCTTGTTCTTAGTCGTGACTTGTGCCAATGACAGGGAGAGGTTTGCTGTCCAAATATTTTTTCATAATCCTTTTCTCCTTTTATCCTCCCACACCTGCAGATTGATAAATACACAAAGCAGGATTTTTGCATTTCTGCTTATGGAATTCTGCTCCCATTGAAGTCAATGGGAACCTTTTATGTTAGTAGCCTTGAAAATCTCATGGTTGCTTTTCAGTGTTCTTCTATTTATCTGGTAACTATTTTAGTGCATTGTAATTTCAGTCATTGTGGATAACCTCTTGAATACAAGAATTATGTAAAAAGCCAGAAATAATTCTGTGTTCCAAAAATAAAAACAAGTCAGAAGCTTCACTGAAACAAGAATCTGAATTTTAATGGCAGAAAGAGAAACAGCTCTCAGCTTAGCTGAAAAACTATCTTTTATGTTAATCCATTTTCCTCAGTGATGTCTTGTTGTCATCAGTGTTTTCCTTGACGGACCTGTGTGCATGGGGTGGTGGAGGGTTTTACACACCTGTAAGCGTACAGGCACAGGCAGACATGCTCTTAAGCAGTCCAGCTTTCCTAGGAAAAGCTACTGCCTGCTCCTATTTTCCTTTGTCGATATACTTCAACTAGTTTTGGGTTCCCAAAACTGGTTTTTAAGTTAGTTGGCTTAAGTGTCTTTCTTCCAAAAGATTGGGAGGCTTTTCTAGGCAAGATAGTCTGAAGTGGCTACAGATAGTCCTTGCCAAATGGGAGGGAGGATAAACACATTACAAGACAATCCAGAAACTCTTAAGTGTCAAGAATTCTCTGAGAGTTGGAGCCCCTCTGCTACGAGGACAGTCTGAGAGAGTTGGGGTTGTTCAGGTTGGAGAAGAGAAGGCTGTGGGGAGACCTTATTGTGGCCTTTCAATACTTAAAGGGGGACTATAGGGGGGATGGGGCGAACTCTTCAGCAAGGCCTGTTGTGACAGGACAAGGGGTGATGGTTTTAGATTAAAGGAGGGTAGATTTAGACTGGGTATAAGGAAGAAATTTTTTACAATGAGGATGGAGAAGCATTGGAATAGGATGCCCAAGAGGTTGTGGAGGCCCCATCCCTGGAAACGTTCAAGGTCAGGTTGGCTGGGGCTCTGAGCAACCTGATCCAGTGGAGATGTCCCTGCTTATTGCTGTGGAGGGTGGACTAGATGACGTCTAAAGGTCCCTTCCCACCCAAAGAATTCTACGTGTCTAGGAGTTGGTTTCAAGATGCCTGTATGTGTACATTCAAAGTCCGTTAAAAGGAAATGTGGACATTTCAAAATATGAAAGAATTGTTAGAATAGACGTAATTACTCATTTACAGAATGAGCAGTTATCACTGACTGTTGAAGAACCATTTACTTAAAGAAATACAAACTTTTTCAATCATTGCTATTTTCAGGGCTTCAACAGAATTTGAATATTCATATTTATTGAAGTGGCAGCGTGGGTATGAGCATAGGCCCTTGCATTTTTAATTAATACAATGTACCTTGCCAAAATGTTGCTTTTAAGTTGCTCAGCTACATTCTATTTTCAGGCCACTTTGGGAAGACAGGAGAAAATGGATGTTTTGTTGTGCATTCATTAATGACCCTCATTCAAATTAACTGGGGCATATCTGTGCTGCTCTTGCTATTCAGACTAACTTGGATGTGTCAAAGCTGCAGACTACTCAGGGGTAGGATCTGTTTTAAATATATATAACCAGATAGGAACTACTTTTTTTTTGGCTCTACCTTGATGAAGATGTTTGTTCAGAGTTCTTAATTTTGAGATTTTAAATGCAAGGTGTATATGGTTTATTAACTAAAAAATCCCAAAACTTGTGTATCTTATTAATTGTAATTATGAATGACTTGCAACATAATTCTGTAATTAAGAGCAAATTCTGGTTTAAGTGCTTGTTTTGGGTTAGTATGTTACACAGAACAAGAATTTTGTCTGTTCTGCTGTAATAGGTATTGTTTTTCTATCTGTCCAGGAAAGATTGTGAAAAATTAGCTTCCAACACAGGTGATTCTCATCAATACAGGACTGCTTGTGGAGCTGTCATGTTGACAGTCTGAACATGCCAAGTTCAGAACTGGGAGATGGTGAATGACCAAGCAGAAAACTATTTCTCTGCTTTTTCTCTAGGTCGTGTGAAAGGTAGGAGGAAGTTAGTATCTCCAATGTAGTTTGTTGTCTTGGATGAAAAGGTAGCTACTCTGGTTTCTGTGTGATTCTCAGTCTTCACAAAGTGTCTTTTGCAGCAAAGTTTGCAAACAGCAAATTTTTCAGTTGGGACGATGCATGATAAAAATAAATGAATGAAATAAATTCCACTCTTACTGATTGCTCAGAAAAACACCTCAAACAAAATTCAGCCTCTCCACCCCAAAACTCCTTGTTCGTGCAAAGTCTGTAGTAGTTGCCACTTTCAGTTTTTGAACTGGCATTGAATTCCTTCAAGAGAAATTTGCATCATGCAATGGTTTAGGTCTCTGTGATGTATTATTGGTTGGTACTGAAGTTCTTTTCTCTTGAATAACTCCCAATATCAGCAGTACCTACTGACACAGGCTCGTGGAAGCCCTTGCTAACCAGACTGTATTCTTTGTAATATTGCTGGCTTGAACTCCTACTTACGGTTACACTAGTTTTTCAGTTATTTTAAGGTGATGTCCATGAGCTCTGTGCAACTGCCTGTTTAATGCTTGCTACACAGCAATTACACTGCTGAAATTTGGAGCTTTTCCTGAAATGTGTTGTAGTCTTGTGGCACCGTTTTAATTCATTCCCACGTCCCTGTCCTCAGCCAGGTTTAGTGTGGTGTCAAGGACAGTGTCAGGACAGAGGGGCTGTGTCTCCTGTTCAAGATCTGCCAGGCAGGCATATGCTCAGTGATTCAGACATTTCATCCAAATTGTACCTATTCTTGCTTGCAGTCTTTATATCCAGTGTCTCTTGCAGCACACCTGTACGCACGATGTGTCTGTGCCATTGTAAGGAAAATAGATGATGTATAACGTTGCTTGTTGTGGCTGCTTGCGTTTGGGACTGTTTCTGCTTTTGGCATAAGTCTCATAACAGTGGACCTCCCTCAGTATTTGTTTTGTAGGCAGTGTCCCATGAAGAATGACAAAAGTTTTTTTTATATTTACATGAAAGGCCATATTCTGCAAATATAAACCTAGGTGGACCAGACCTCCACCTGGGACAGGAGCCTTTCCAAAATAGAGTGGGGAATCAAGTGTTATCAAGTGCTTTGAGATTATTTGGATTTGATGTTTATTTTCCAAATTTGCCTTGCTATTTTTCTGAAATTGGATTAACATAATCTCTAACTTGCCAGTGTAGATTTGAGTGGTCCTACTTGATGAGGTTTTCTTAACGTGAGAAGTACTGATGGTTATGGATTCCATTAACATCTCTGACTATTACCCTATGTTAACCCATGTCACCAGTTAGTGGCCTCCAACTCCAGAAGAGTACTTCCACATAAATACAGATAAATGTCCCAAGTCTGTTCCTATTAATTAGTGGGCTCCTTTGCCTCAGCACTTCAGGATGGAGATCAGAGTGACATCCTTCCTGCATCTGGACAGGAACCCTGCCTTGTTAGTGTGGAAAAGGCCTTGTTTCAGCTACTGAGGTTCTTGACATGTGATTAAGGTAAAATGTACCATGTTAGAGACTTAACCATCTCTAGTTTTCCTCTTCAGAGTTTCCTTGCCACTACTTGCCTTTTAAATAAATGAGCAATGGATGGTGCATTGACCTG
Source organism: Phalacrocorax aristotelis (assembly GCF_949628215.1). Taxonomy (NCBI): domain Eukaryota; kingdom Metazoa; phylum Chordata; class Aves; order Suliformes; family Phalacrocoracidae; genus Phalacrocorax; species Phalacrocorax aristotelis. The sequence continues at coordinate 4,784,708 of NC_134311.1, forward strand.
TGGAAGTGGAAAAAGTTGCAGCTCAGCTACATGTAAATTAGTGATATTTCTTTTTTTTAATAGCACCTTTTCTAGTAGGAGTTGAAGATATCACTGAGGAAAGGAATGTTGATGTTATGATCTACTTTGCCTAGCAAAAAAGACTGGTAATGGTTCTTTGATAATAGTTATTCTGGATTCTGGAAAATTACTGGGTTTTTGAGAGGCATAATTATACTTCATAAAATAATTTAGAGTATGGTTCTGATGCGTAATTGTAATGGTATAATTATTCTAGTGAACTTTTTCCAGTATCAGTACAACCTTGTTTGCTGTATTTGATAATAACTTGAAAATTTGGTGTTTTGAGAAGTGAAGGGCTTTCACTTGAATGACAAAGTGGCAAAGCTTTCTAATCATGAATAAGCATCCAGTATGCTGAAGAGAACTGAGGTTTAGCTGTGGTTGTTCAGCTCAGGCAGGGTTGGTACTTGCACACAAGGGTGTTTTCATAGAATCAGAGACTACCAGGTTGGAAGGGACCTCAGGATCATCTGGCGCAACCTTTCTTGGCAAAGGCATGGTCTAGACAAGACAGCCCAGCACCCCGTCCAGCTGAATCTTAAAAGCGTCGAGTGTTGGGGAATCCACCGCTTCCCTGGGGAGATTATTCCAAAGGCTGATTGTTCTCATTGTGAAATATTTCCCTCTTGTGTCCAATTGGAATCTACCCAGGAGTAACTTGGACCCATTACCCCATGTCTTTTCCGTGGAACTCCTTGTCAAAAGGGAGTCCCTGTCACCTTTGTAGCCACCCTTTAAATACTGGAACACAGTGATAAGGTCTCCCCCAAGCCTTCTTTTCTCAAGGTTGAACAAACCCAGCCTCCAATGCAGGCTTCCCAGTCCTGGTCACTTTTGTGGCCTTTTTCTGGACCGTCTATAGCCTGTCCACATCTTGTTCACAGAGCGGTGTCTGAAGCTGAACACAGCATTACAGGTGTGGCCTGACAAGCACTAAGTGGGATAGTGACTCCTTTATCTCTGCTGGTGATGCCCTTTTTGATGCAACCCAGCATCCTGTTGGCCTTCTTGGCTGCAGCAGCCACTGTTCACTCATGTTGAGCTTCCTGCCCACCAGGACCCCCAGGTCCCTTTCCACAGAGCTGCTCTCCAGCCAGGTGGATCCCAGTCTGTGCTGCACTCCTGGATTATGTTTTCCCAGGTGCATGATCTTATGCTTCTCCTTGTTGAACTTTGTATGGTCTTGTTCACCCACTCTTCCAGCCTATCCAGGTCTTCCTGCAGGGTGGCTCTCCCTTCCAACATGCAAATACTTCTTTTGCTTCGGTGTTGCAAATGACCATTGTTTTAATATGCATATAGATCTGTGTTGATATATAGTTAAAAAAAACCCCAACCCTGAAGAAAAAAAACCCCAAAACACTAAATTGCTAATACTGATATTGTTTTACTTGCGATTTTCTTTTTTTCTTTAGTTTACGGTGGTATCAGCATCCTACTGAAGAAGAACTACGGACTCTTGCAGGGAAACAAAGAGGAAAGACTAAAAAGGATAGGTAAATACTTGTTTGAAGATTTTTCCTTTCTTTTTTTCTTCCCCCCCCAGCATGATCCATGTAGTAACTCTGCTAGCCAGCTTTTGGTTTTGTGTGGCTTAAAAACTGCTAGTAATGACTGCCCGGCATGCATTGTCAAAGCTGTATACCAAACTGCATACTTTCAGTTTAACAGAGAGTTGAATATGCCTAAATTGTGAAGGAATGCATGATTTCCATTTCACAAAATTGGTTTGTGAAATTGCTGATTTAGTGGCAAGGAGGTTTTTTTAGTGAATGCATTAATTTGGATGAAAACTGAGGAAAGACAAATCTTCTATTAGGATTGAAGTTCTTCATCTTGAAGCAAGAGGAGAAAGATTTGAGTATATTAGTTCAACATAGGATTACTATGAGCCACCACTCTTACACAGCTGTGGAAAAGGTAAATGTGCCCCTAGGATGTATTAGGGGAGGTATTTGTAGTAGAAGAGATAGGGAGATGATAATCCTCTTGGACAAGGGGCCAGTGTAGAGCTTGATCTGGATTAATGTGTATAGTTCTGATCACTCATGTTCAAGAAAAATGAATTTGTATCTGAACAGGTGAACAGAGCACTGTTAGGATCATCCAGGAAACAGAAAGTCTGTCTTACAAGAGGAGGCTAAAAAGCTTGGCTTGTTTAACCTACCAAAAAGATGACTGAGAGGGATGGGATAGCTGTCTGTCAGCTTAAGGTGGAAACAGGTTTCTGACATTCAGGCATGAAGTTCTGGGACAACCTTCCAGAAGTACAACTGCAGCAAGAGCCAAGACATCTTGAGGTGGTAGAGCTGCTATGTTGATGCAAGATTTCTGAATCGTCTATGTCTAAAACAAACCAACCACTCTGACTTTCTTTTTGGTGACAAAGCAGCTTTCCTTTAGTCCTTTTTCTTTTATTCCAGTATGAACTCTTATAATCCACAAACTGAACATATAATCTATGCATTGTAATGTGATTTTTTTTTTCTTCTGTTTCATAACTCTTAAGCTACATGATTACCGACCTTATTTGCCACACTTCAGGGTAAAGAACTAAGTTGTTCCTTTAATATTAAATAACTTTCATTTTACATATTTTCTGCAGTATTCTTTCAAATTCAGAAGCTCATTTTGTGTAACAGTTCTCTGTAACAAATAGAGGCAAAATAATAGTGAATAGCATTACAGTTTATAAGGGTCCATTTAACCAGTAATATTTAATCACATATAAAATTAACCTTAAATACATAACTATAACTTGTAAGTCTACCCATAGGAGCCTTAAACACAAAACCACAATTGCATTGCCAAATAATAATTGTACATTTCTCTTGTTGCCTTTCCTCAGTCTTGGCAGTCTTTTGCCATCCAAAATGAGTGTTCTCACTTTGACCAGAGCAATTACATGCTTTTAGCTGAATGGAAGCATGGCATGTTAATGTAAGCTGACATATAAGCTTAAATTTTGTGATCTTTGGAAAATTTACTGTGGACTTCAGTGGGAACCTGTATCACATGTCACCTCTAGATGCGTTAAGTCCTTTTTCAGTTACTAAATGTCTACATTTAATGTTTCAAACGAGATACTATGTTTTCATGTCTGTGCAGTCAAATTTTGTCAGAGTGATTTAGTTATTACAAGGTTCATATAATTATCGTATTGTATTAACATGTAAATTGTAATAGTTGTAGTTAGTTGTGCTAGGGTAAATCTTAATCAGAGTGGGATATGAAACTTCAAAGAAATCAGGATGGTAATGTGGGGGCTTAAATGATGCTTTCTTTGCTTTGCTGTTGTAACAACAGAATGAATAATACACTTACTTTCTAGTTGATAAATATACCCCTTTGTCCTCTAAAGAAGTGGCTGTTGTTGGAGGAGAACTGTAGTTTAAAGTAGGAATTGTTCCTGTTGTGTTGGTTTGGATGTACTGGTTTAGGTTGCACAAAATGGAATACAGTGCTCCTTTTAGCCAAGGAGATGTGAAACAGATGGTGTAAGAGAAATAAGGATGTATCTATTTGAATTTCTCGTGTCTTTTCAATATAAATAATTTGATTTGTCAAGCCTGTAGTCTTGCAACATGTTGTACCTGCTCCTTACTTAAATACTTTTCTGATTTTAACTAATTAAAAGAGAAATGGTGGAAGGGGATCCCAGGAACTTGCATTAAAATGAGCCTTAGAAACAGCTGTAATGTGAATTTGTAGTCCATTTTATTCAACGAATATTACACTTTAGTGTATTATGCTGTAGGTTATAACAGCACATGAATATTAGGCAGACTTTCTCTTTCAGAATCATTTGTGTTATATTGAATTGTTAGGCTAATGAAAAGGTCCATAGCTACTATGAATTACTTTGAATTAAAGCTGTCAATGATCCTGGGTATGTTCTGACTATGTCTCTTGGATTACGGGTCCCCTGGGATAATTAAAGTGTAGGAACACCAAATTTTGTTGAGCTGAAATGGCTTCAGTGATCAAAATGCTCATCTCACTCAAGATGATGGTACTCCTGGGTGCATACAGTAGGGAAACATCAAGAGTACACCTGGGGGCAGGGAAGCGCACAGAAGCTTGCAGATAGTCAGGTGGCTGGGCAGTGTTTGGGGCTGCTTGTTTAGACTTCTGCTTTAGATTCCTATCCTCAGTTTGTCCATTAAAATTCTTGTGCTTCGGATGATACTAAGAATTAATATCACCTGAAAAAATACTTGTTAATGCCTTCTGTGTGTATTCTCATCTCACACATTAGCCAAGAGGACATAATTCCTTAAAAATAACTTCACGATGGATTTAATTGCTTTTTAATGCTTATGTCCCAATAACTGGCCTGTCTATGGAAAATCTGGCTCCCCTGTAATTTCAGAGGTGCTATTCTAAAATGTGGCAGAGTTTATGGTTTCCTTCTAGCCATTTAGGGGTTTTAAGTTTTGGTTTTGATTTCTACCCCTGCCCCCCTCCCCCCCCCGACCTAACAAAACATTTTCTGACCTGCTTTAATTTTTTTTTTTCAGTAGAGATATGGTAAGTTTTAACGTAGCTAGTAATGGTAACCTCTCAGCCCAATTTCATGTTAACTGGATTTTTTTCAGGTTCTTTTAAAAGCATACTGTTTTCTTCAATTTAAAGTCTAGTAGTGTGGGTTATTTTCAGGAAAGTGAAGACGATGATGTGGGTATAGTTTCAGAGCTCCAGATGAAAAAGCCCCTTTTAAATATGTAACCTTTTATAGTCTTTACATGTATCTCTGCTGTGAAAAATGGTCCCTTGAATATGTGTTAGTTCTAACCAACGATTTGGGAAATATAGTCTAACTTCATGTCATACATATAAGACATACTTTTGTTTATACCGCATTTCAAATATGATTCAGTAGAACTGGAAAAGGGGAGCGATGGTGGCTAGAAGAAAGGTTTCCATACAAGTGTAAGGCTTAAAAGTCTGGGATCTGGCTGAGGGAGGGTTTTGCAACACGTACATATCCAGTGCGCACAGAGGGTGGATAGGGAGCAGTAAACTTACTGCTGTGTTATACAGGGAGGCACCGAATGATGTTAGTAGAGTAGATTTAAGGACTTCTCAATTTGGGACACATGTTGTGGAACTTGGTGCCATAAGACACTATGCAGCTCAACATGTTTCAGGCTCGTTCAGAAAGAGGCAAGTTTAGGTAAATTCATGGAAGTTTTGAAAAATGCTTGTTTCAGAAGATAAAATCCCTGGCTCAGATTATCCTCAAGTTGCTTAATGCTGGAAGCCAGGAAGGGTTTGGCAGTGGGAGGATCAACCTTTGGTTGCCTTATTCCTTTGATTTGTTTAAGCAAGTAGCCACCTGTGTGATAGAAGCAAATGAACCTGCGAGCTACTCTTTATGAAGCCCCTGCGTATTGCTGTTGTGCTCTGCAGCAGTGGCTATAACCTGGAACACAGCTTTGAACCCTGGTGGTGCATTGTGATGTACTTAGCCTTGCTGTCTTCCCAGAAAGAGCACAGTGAATTATTTCTTTTCAAGATGTACTGGATCTTTAGGATTGCTAGTAATACCGCAATAAATATTTTTTCTTTTTTTTGCTTATTTTCATAAGCGGGGTGTGAATTGAAACAAGTCTATAGTATTTCTACATGTACCTTTTTAGGTTATAAAGCTATCTTACAATTGTCTTGTCTTGATGGTTAGTAGGATGGATCTTTCAAGGATCTAGGTTAGTCCAGCTCATGTGATGTGCTTGCTAAGCACCCTGTTGTGACAGAAAGGCGTAACGTTTTTTTGGGAAATGTGTTTTTTATTTTTTTCTTTATCAACTATCTTCCAAGGTAGATTACTGCTTGTTGTTTCCAGTGAATGTTCATTAAATTAACACTGCCAAGTCTGTCTTTTTTACTTATTTTCAATTCAAAGACTTTAACGCTCCTGTCTTCTAGCATCCTGGTCTAGACCTCAATTAAAAAGTCTTGGTTTAGCTTTGGTTTTCTTCAGGGTGTCTGTATGGCAGGGTGGATATATTCTGCTCTATAGTTGTACTCGTATCACTAACGTTTTGAGAATGTGGGAACCTACTAGAACACCCTGTAGCTCCCTGAACAGATGAAAATCAGTGGGCCGAAGTAAATACTGGCAACCGGATCTTGCCCTGATGCATACTTGGGATGCAGCATATAGAAGCCATTTAAACCCATACCACAGTAGTGTGTCAGAGCATTGCCAGGTAAAGCTAGGAGTCATTGACATACCTGGTTATTTCTTGAGATTTTAACTTGAATTAATGCTTTTAGCTAGATGAATAAAAATGTTTGCATTTGGCAGAAAAGTGGTCTGCATGTTTCTTAAATTTGAAATGCTGTGATATATTGAGAAAGTTTGTTTTGCCATATCCATGTGTGTATTATTTATGTATTTATTTTTACAGGAAATATAATGGTCATATTGAAAACAAACCCTTAACCATTCCAAAAGACATTGATCTTCATCTGGAAACAAAATCTGTGACTGAAAGGGATACTATCGGTAAGAATAAGAGGATGCAGATGATAATACATTATTTCAAATATATCCAGATTCTTTCTATCAAGTGGGTTTTTTTTTTGTGATGAATGCTGGCATATCTTTTTTTAATAGACGATGAATGACTAGAAGTGCAACTGATAATAGGGTTAAATGAGAAGGCAAGACTTAGGGCTAAATCTCCTTTGTTGTTCCACGCGTGACATCTTAATAGCAGTGTTACGGAAAACGGTGAGCAGGTGAAATCCAGCATAAAGCACATTTATTGTTGTATCAGGCATCCATAGTAATATGAGACAACACAGAAAAGATCACATCATAGTCTCTTTGAAATATTAGATCATAGCTTTATCCAGAAAAATGACAGTTGGTGGATGCTGAAACATACGCTTTTGGCTCATCTGTAGTGTTGAAACCTAGACCTTTCAGCCACACATCTGAAACACTGAGGTAAAATGCCTAGAAACCAGAAGTGACAGTACAGAAGTAATCAACATTAAGTGTTTTGGAAGTTGCTATTTTTTTTTAAATGACAATTTTTGATTCCTTAATCATAGCCACTCATTCTGTTACAGAAAACTCTTATGTGGGTGTGTGTGTGATACATGTTTTCTTCCTATCTACAGTTTTTATATGCATGTGTTCTCTGCATAAATATTGAAAGAAAGGAAGCGTAGTCATGTGCAGGAGATTTCTCAGCTTAAATTATTGGAGGCAGTGTAGAAAATGCAGAGTTTTTTGAAGATGGCATGTGAAACCTGTGAATGCTTTATTAAATTTGTGTTATTTGCTTGAAATTGTAGCATTTAACTGTGTCCCTTATTATTTATAGATACTGAAACAGTGTAGAGTTTAACTGTCTTTAAAAAGTAATGTGTACAAACTTATTTTGAAATAACTATGTGTTTAGATTCAACAAAAGTACAGGACTTGAAAATACCCAAGCTTGGCCAATTTCATGTGTTTGACATCAGGCAGCTTGTAGTCAACAGACAAATGCTCAGTAATGCTTTGTGACTTTTTAACAGTGTAGATGTAGGGAAGGTGTTTGGGAGGGACAGGCTGCCCTCGTTGTCACAAATTGTACTCTGCAGTTCCCAGCACCTATGGGAGCACCCTCTTCATAAACCGCCAAGCCTGCATGCAACACAGTGTGATCCCCAGAGTTTTTACAGTGGAATTTACACAATGATTTATTGCTGTACAGGAGAGATTTACAAAATCTGTAAGAACACACCATCAGCATCTTAGATTTTTTTTTTTCAAAGAAAAAGAGGAAGTGTTTATATATTGTATTTTAAATGATTGCCAATGAGCTTTTAATCTTCAACAAACACTCAGAAAAACCTCTTGCCTGGAATTGCAGCTAGACTTGACTGGAGAACAATTTCCTGTCCTGATTTTGAGATATAAATTAAGTTTGCTTTTTTAATTTAAGATGTTAATGTATAAAAGCTGTGATGATAAAATAGTAAAATCTTGTAAATTTGAGCAGCAATCAATACTGAATAACAAATGAAGAGTGATGGTCAGGTTGTTGAGTGGAAGAACTGGCTTTTTTGCTGTTGTTGCCCTTTACTTTGATCTGGGTCTCCCTAGATCTCAGTTAACTGAAAACATTTTTTTAATTGTCACTCCATTCCATATATGTCAGTAACTGCCTTAAAATGTCACACCTTTAACATTTGCAAACTTGTATTTTTCAGCATTGCATTATTTTCCGGAATATCAGTGGCTGGTGGATTTCACTGTTGCAGCCACAGTTGTGTATGTGGTGACAGAAGCCTATTACAGTGTTGTGAAGCCCTCACAAGAAATGAATATCAGTGTAGTGTGGTGTCTGCTTGTCTTGGCTTTTGCAGTGTATCCTTTTCTGTTTTCTTAAATCACTCTATCTGTTCCACATAGTTTACATGATTCTGCAGTTTATATAAAGCTCTGTATTTTTTATTGGTGGGATACACAAACATTTACCATTGGGGAAAAAGGATCATGTAAGCTGATGCCTTTGGGTAATGTATATACTGTATGTGCTGATATCAATAGCTTGTTAACATTAATACCAAACCATTTATGGAAAAAATACACATAATGTGAACATACAGTTAGTGCTCATCTGCAGTATGTAGTGTTTCTAAACTGGTTTGGTTCTGCCCAGTTTGGCAATCAAACAGATTTCTGTACAGAAAGTATTTACAACTTTTGGAGAAGTGTGCAATTTCCTGCACACTGCTTGTTTTTTTTCGTATGTTTAATCTGATACTTCCTGAACAAAATAGTAATGTGTATACTAATTCATTGCAAAGATACGTGCATGAATTCATAACTTTAAAATACATTCAGGACACTCTTATGAAGAAAATAAAATGTATAGGCAGTTGTGGGTGCTGAGGTGGTACATTTTCAAAGCTCTGAAAAGCTGAATTCTCCTCTGAAACTGAGGGAAACAAAAGCAGAGTATTTAGGAAACAGGCAATATCAAACCATAAAAAGAAGCAGCTGTTATGCTTGTTTTCACTGGAGAAGGCAATATCAGATGTGGATGCTTGCATGGTAACTAACTGCTTTCCACATACCAATCCAAATGTACTCTTTAGGGAGGAAAGTTGCTTTTTAAAGACGTGATAGGTGATAAAGCAGAGGAATTGAATAAGGGCCTGCAAGAGTGCAGGTTATGGAAAGGTGAGTTAGAAAATGAGTTTTTGCACCTCCTCTGCTCCCTCAACAGCTGACAAACAGATAAAGTGCTAAGTTAGGGTTGATATAGCACTTGACTATTCAACATTGATTCCTCAACAGAGATTCGTACTGTGTTGTTGTGGTTTATTGTTCTGATTTTTTTTGGTGTTGGCAATACCTGGTCGTGGTATGTAAAACCCTTGAACTAATCTTTGGTTCTGTTTGGATAACAGTTCTGGATATGCTTAATGCTTGTCTGTGCTTGATGATTATTAAATGTGTGCTGTCTTTATGATAAGAACAGGAATTATTTTTCTAACTAGCCTGAAGTGTAAATGATAGGCAGAACTTTCCTTGCAATGAGTAAGAACATGCTAGAAGAGGGATTTGACTCACGTTATGAAAGACTGTCAGTAGCTTGCTTCCAGACCAGGTATTTCTCCTTTGACTTGTCAGTGGACAGAGCCAGAGCCTAAAAGCTGTTTTTATTAGTCTTCTAGGGTAGCGACAGGAAAGTTGGTGTCTGGCTCTTGTGCACCTTGTAATGATGTTATAGCTATATTATTGCTAATACATAGCTGTTACACAGCCTTTGTTTTATTTGTTTGGGTGAAGTCTGGAATTCCAGTTTAATCTTGGCAGAGGGAAGGAGAGAGGCAGCTACTGCTTAAGAAATCAGAAATGAAAGCCAACACCTTTGACTCCCCTTTTGAGGATGAGGGGGAGGTTAATAGAACTAACAGAAGACCAAGCTTCAAATACTAAAGCTACAGTGCACTCTTACATTTATTGGTGGCAACGCCCCATTTGCTTCACCTTTCAAATCTCAGATGTAGCCGCCTTGAATAATACTGCGGTGACTGCAACTCTAGGTGAAACAGAGTTGTGAATTTTATACTGTAGGAAAATCCACTGCAATAATTCTAACAGTGGTATCTAAATACAATCCCAATCACTGCTTTCGTTTGGTCATCAATTTAGGGCAAAACCAAATGCAGAAATTAAAAAAGATAAAGTTGCCTGGCAGTGCAAGCTTTCTGTCTCGGTGGTGTGAACACACAAGTAGCTATTAGGGTCTTTTTTTTGATTGTTTTTCTCACCTGCCATTTTTATATGAATTGAGCCTAAACCAACATTTCCAGTTTTATCCTAATCTGGCTGAAGCACTTAAGATCCAACTGCACATATGGACCTGGAGGAGATTGAAACAGATGTAGTACTCCGTGCATGTTAGAAGCACATCAGCTGTATTTTCTTACTAGCCTTCCTACATGACTGAAAGGGAAGTAAGATCAGATAGGATAGCATTAAAAGCAAAAGGTCATGTGCTAAAAGCTAAATTTCATTTAACAAGCTGCAAACAGTTAATTGCATGCTTTAGCATTTTTGTTCCTAGGTATGTATTGTCTAAGGGACCAATATTGCTTTAAGTTTTTGGTAATAGTATACTTCAGAGAGAAAATTCTTAAAGACTTCTACCAGTTTGTTGGGGTGAGAGAAAGGTTAGAGAAGTTAAAGTTCAAAATTCATGTGGTACTTCTAAAAACATACGCGAATTTGGGAAAGCCTAGAGAAGAATGGCCTGGTATCTAGGACCAAGCCTTCAGAAATAAATAAATTCTGGGAAATAAGAAACCTCTATACAAGTGTGACCTCATGTAAGTATAATTACTTACCCAGTACTAGGTAGTTGGACAGCCATTTATTAATTATACAGAGGAAATAAATGGTCAGAACTAATTTTCTGCCACTTTGTACAACTTGTATTTACTTTTTGTGTGTGTGGCGTTAAATAGACCTTATTTTTATTGCAGGCTTCTGCTCAGAGTAGGTGATTTTGTAGAAATCCTTGTGAAGTGACTGCTTCCTAATACTGAATAGGGCTTTGCTTAATTATCTATCTGGTTCCTGGACTGATGGGATGAAGTAGTGTGATCCTGTACAGTCTTTTGGGGGTTAGTAGCAATGCAGAAGGCTGCAGTACCAGGAAGCAGAGTCTAAACTTTCTTAGAGTTAACATCTCCATAAATGTGGTAATGTAACTTATTCTGGGTGTAATAGCTTTTTGGGTGAAGGAGAATTGTGCAAAGAGTGATATACAGAGGTACTGATAACAATCCATGTGATCACGGGAACCTAGGTAGCTGAAAGATATTTCAGAAGAAAACTGATTCATTCATGTGTTGCAACATCACCCCTCTGAGATGCTGATAATACGTTAAAACTTGCACAACTACTTACTAATACAGTGTGTCAAGACCAGAAATGATTCATCATAATTTAAGTATTAGAAAAATTTGGCTGCCTCCATATTTTCAATTGAAACCAGTCACCGTGATGTGTCAAGAATTAATTCTAGAACCATTTTGCCTTTTCGTGAAAGGTGTTTCTTCTGTTTCATGGCTGTGTGTTAGGAGGTGATTGGTTGTAGTAAGGATTTGGCTGACAGAATGACCAAAAAAAGCTTAGAGAAGTTGGAGTGATGATTGGAAGACACAGCTGAAAAAATTTCCAGAAATGGATGTTTTGATTCAGTGTGGTAACCCACCATTAGCATTTTAAAATGTTTATAGTGTAGATATTCAGAAAAATTCCAGAAACTAATGTAGTCTGTACATCTGTGTGTTAACAGAAGTTTAGTCTAAAAGGAGTAATACTCTTAAGACTGGAACTCAAATAACAGATTTATATATGTCAGCATTACATTGATGGTAGCTGTGCTAGGCACAACTAAGCTGGCTTTAAACGTGTTTCATGTGCTGAAATGTTTGTGCAGCTGCATGAGCAGGTACCTCAGTGAAAGGTTCCAGGTTCCCCTGCCAGACTGGGTAGATGCTCAAGTGGCAGCAGAACAGAAAAATAAACCTTTAAATTGCTAGGTGGTTTCAGGAAGACTCAAAGGTGTTTCTTGGAGCCAGCATTTAGAAGACCTGCTGTGCCACCTGCTCAGAGTTTAATATTTTTGAAAGGCTGCAGGGTACTGTGTTTGATCACTTTTCATGCTGATAGCCAGCACTCACTGAACAATTTCCAGTACAGGAAGAGGAGTAACAAAAAATGTTGCAAAACAAAGATGTTGAGATTTTTCTAAGACAGATTATTGGTCATGACCTGCTGATTGTGAATTTTGGCTTAAAAATTAGTTTTGCAATGTTTCTTGCAAAAGTAATGGTTGTGAAAACTCATTGTGGTGTAGGCCACAATGTTTGAATTACTTTTTCTTTTATTCTTTATTTACAGTTTGCAGGTAGTAACTATTCAGATTGATGATTTCTATTATTTTGAAATTTGGAAAGTTGGCCTCTGTCAGGACAAATATTCAAAATTAGCAAGATGCATTACTGATCACAATTTTAACTGTAGCAGCTGCCACCAGCTTACTTGCAGAGGATTGGGCTTGTAAAATAACAAAACTTTATTGGTGGGAGGAAGAGCGTGCATGAGGATAGCGTAAGGTGGACAACACTGAGAGATGTTCCATTTTAATAGTAGTGTGTGCCTAAATTCAATGACTAAACTTATACAGCTATTTAAAATTAATTACTGAGGACAACTGAATAAATCAGGTTACTTGACTTTTTGCATGTAAACCTCTAAACAATGTTGTACACAGTTCTTTCTGTTGCAAAGACAAGGTATTTAGGAAAATCAATGTGGTGTAGCAAAACTTAGTATTTGGCAACTGGGAAGCTGTTGTCTGAAAGGGTTTAAATAACCTGATTTCATTGGTAGGTTAGTAAATTTCACTGGTTACTTTTGGAAAACTTATCTATGGCATAGCAAAGGAAAGCAACACTCTTCTTAACTTGACTGAAGGTTGGTCTAGGCAAAGTCCGTCAACAAATACTTTAAAATAACCTCTAAGCATTAAACTAATTTTTTTATCTACATACATGCAATTAGAAATAATGGAGGAGTTTATCTGGTTTTTAATTGTGAATCCAAAAAGTTTCATGTATTTTAATAGAAACAGAAACAGAAGGTGGGTCTTTTTCTCCTCAGTCGTGCATAAACACCAGTGGACTATATAATTCAAAAATACCATAATTACAGCAATTTAAAAGATAAAATTATTTTTGTAAAAGGGTATGCCATAAATTCTACAGGCATATGACCTCTTGTGACCAAAAAAAGGTAATAAAAGGTGGGGTGGAGAATGTGGGGAATCTATTAACTTACCACTGTATACTCCTAAATTATTCCTTCAGTGGGTCCTGAAACGTAGGTCAAGCAGTGAAAGAAAGTGATGAAGCGACCCATAATGCTTCAATTTTCCCCATCCCTGAAATAGGTGGCAGTGGTGATTATTCAATTAACAGAGGGTCTCAGTCACATATAGTTTGCATAATCATTAATTTATATATTTGGCTCTAAATCTGCAGTATAATTGGAATTTACTGTCAGCCTGCTTTATTTTTCCCTGGTTGCATTTTCCACATCCTTAAGGCACAATCCATGGAAACATGAAGCACCTAGGGCGTTCTAAACCTGTTTATAGGTTAGGACTATTGATCGCAAACTGTTATGAAGTCCTCTGTATACCTTCAAGATTTGAAATGAATGTGTTTTCAATCTGTGATCGATGCCCCTAGCTGTAAAAAGACATTTGATTTAAGAATGTATTAGAGAAACAGTGCTTTCCAGAACACAGTCTGTATGGCTTATTACATACCTCTTTTTAGGAAGAGCTAAGTCTCCCTTTAGATATGTCAGTTTTTTCTGTGAAGTATGAAGGGAGCTTAAGTTCATTGCTGTGAACGTAGAGGTATTAGATGCTGTGCTTAGGCCACCTTATTGTGTGCATATGAGTACCTCTCTGCATATACATGAAATACAGCAATGTGTATGTTAAATATGTGCTGCCTAATGAAGTGCAACGTTACATAATCATGTAGTTTCTCGAGAGATTAACTGATGACTATTCAAATGTTTTACTGAATAGATACTCTAAAGCATGCTTTCATGTAATCTAAATCTGAAAATGCTTCCAGCGTTAAAAAAAGGGCAAATATAAATGAATATGTTATTGCATAGTGGGGAAAAAAGGTTACAGTTTACATTTAATCTTCTTTTAACTTTTTCTCTTTGGTTTTTCAAAACAGGTAATGTCTGGAGTGATCTCCAAGTACTTTATATACGGACTGGATATTGCCTGCCATATTAAAAAAAATAAATTATAATGGGCTGGAGTTCATACCAATAAGAGCTGACAATATATCATGAAAAATTTGTCCTAATCTACTGTTTAGCTTTGGAGCTAATTATGTTTAGAAATGTATTAGAAAGGAGAATGCTGAATAAACATTTTAAAAATAGCTTGATAACAGAGCAGGTGATGTCTTAGATGTTTGTATTTGTGGCACTGGATGTTCATGAAAGGACTTAATATATTGTACCAGACTATATAGGCTTTTTTAATGTTGGGGTTTTTTTTCCAAGATGGGTATGGGATAGATTTTTCTTTCCTAGATAGTCCTAACCGTGTTACTGTTCCACTGTCTTTGATAGCTGAGAAAGCTTAAACATGCGCATGTGAAAGTAGGAAATATGTTTCATCTTTTCATATGTTTTCTGTTCAGTGAACAGTCATGTAAGAATGTAAGCAACAGTCCCATGCATTTTTGTCAAAGGTTTACACTCCCTGTGAGCAGAAATTCTCATAGTTGAGAAATTTTATCCCATTATTGATAGAAGTGCTTGTTGGAGCATCCTGTTGTTGCTGTTCGTATGTATACCTTAGGGTTGTGCATCCAGGAAGAACTCGTATAGCTCCTCTGTGGTTAAAAATGTGTATATTCACTTCCCTGCCATCACAGTTGTTGCATTCAAAAGTGTAATATTATGGATTTTGAAATTAAGCTGTATTAAATCTTGAATTATGTAGTTTGATGGAATATTTTTCATTTAGCTTGATATTTTGCATTGAAGATAGAATTGCCTTATTGTTTTGGTTGATGTAACTTAGTAAGCCTAAGTTAAAACTATGCTCCACCGTAGTGTATTCCTGGCTACCCATTATGTAATTATTATGCTTTACAGCATTCTGTAATTTTTACCTGAAATTGGCTGAAATAGTATTACCTTTTTTTTTTAAATTGCACATCACAGAACAGCCCTAGTGTAGGTGACCAAAATACAGCTTTATAATTCTTAAATATAGTTATTTCACAAACTTAATTTTCCTTGACCTTTTTCTTGTGTAGTAAGGTACTGTTTTCATTGACTACCCACTATTTCAAAGTTGAGGATGGAGGCGAAAGATCAGTCTGTGTTACCTTTGGTTTTTTCTTCTTCGTGAAAGCAATGGCAATTCTCATTGTGACAGAAAACTATCTAGAGTTTGGACTGGAATCAGGTAACTCCTTTCTTTAGTGTTTGCAACAGCTCTAGTGATTGCATGACCTGAAAAATTTATTTCCAGTCTTTCAGGTGTTTTTGGGAATATCTGTGTTAAAGTGAACTCTATATGTCATACATTTCTTAGAAGAAAATTTGCTTTGGAATGCAGATTCTGAAGGATACCCTGTATATTTTCCCTGCTTTCTTTTAAATAGTGTCATCTTTGCCTCGGTTGGTTGTTTTGTTAATTATATTTGCCTTCCAGTTTTACATTTAACCCATTTTGTCTTTCATAATAAAGTGAAGCTCCTTTACTGAAAAAAACCCCACCCCAAACTTATGCTTGTGAAAAATCATGTTAATATTAACTTTATTCATGTTCCTGAAGTGTACAAATATCAGAGATGCTAATAATCAAGTTTTATTGCATTATGGCATACTAATTAGCACATGAAATAGCTATGCTAGACATATGAAAATTTGTTTAAAAGATGACCTGTACATAGCATTTTATTTCAAAAAAGGGATTCTTCATTTGTACTGTAATTAAATACATACGACGTATGTGTCTCTGCAGGATTCTCGAATTTCTCGGAGAGTGCCATGCAGTTTCTTGAAAAGCAGGGTTTGGAATCCCAGTAAGTTTCAGGAAATACCTTTGTCTGTTTTACGTGTGCATGTGTAACGGAACCACTTGGATTTTCTTAGCAAGCATTTGTCTTGCAGGTTTTGCTCTTGTACATGCTTATAACCTCTATAATAACGTGAAGGAGCAGGTTAATGAGAGTAATTAATCAGTTCTCACAAGTAACTTTGTTTGCATTTGTGTGTGTTTAATTTGGAGATGGTTTCTACCCTGATGTTTTGGCTGTCATTCATAAAATACAGTTCAAAACTATAAATGCTCTTTTGATGGCAGTCCCCCTCGGCTTTGTGAGGATTGCTTAAAACAGGTGATAGGTATTTTTTGCCATTTGTGTGGTATGCAAGAGGATGAGATGAGTGTGCAAAAGCTCACAAGCTCATATGGAGCTTGTGATAAAGTTTGCATTAGGACTAAATTTTGATGTTGAGTCCTGTTCTCAGATTTTAATAGTGTTTTTGTGTTATGCAGAAACATCTGCTTGCTACAGGACATCCAAGTTCTGTAGAGACTGTCAAAGGAACATGCCATAGCTTTTGATGCTACATAAATACATCATGGCTGTTGTAGACAGCCTTTGTATATTGTAAAAGGTATTTCTATTACAGTTCTTTCCTTATACACCTGCTCTAAAATGCATTTATGGGGTACGTCATCACTGGGAGCGCAGCTTTGAATTTCTTGCTTGGAAGTTCTCAAGTATTGTGCAGAAGCTATAGAATCTATTTTTGGGGAAGTTTCCTCAAACTAGATTAGTGTGTCATTTATGAATAAACTCATGGAAATCCTGTAACTGAATCCCACGTGTTTCTTAGCCTTTCTTCACTCTGCTTTTCCTAAGGTATTGTGAGTTTACTAACTTCTATATTAATTTTCCTGTTAAGTGTTTATTTTTGAATTTTTGCAGTGCTTTGGCTGTTTACAGCAGCAGTTGAGTTGATGATGGTGTCCTTGGTGGTTCATATGATGTAGATTAGAAAGAATCTGAAATGCATGCGTATCATTAGATTTGATTTGTTCCTCTTTAATCTGTGTTAGTTATGTCACTTGGTTGGTTTATGTAATCCAGTGTTAATTCTGTAATTCAGTTGATCCTGGATATTTTTTTCTGTAATTTTAAAAATATACTCCATAGTTCATTAAAACAAACTATATTAATCACTGGGAAGAGACATGTTAATTGGCCACATGTATATTTTAGATAAATCTGTGAAAAACTGCGGTAATAAGTTTGATAGAGCTCTTTAATGGAGAAGGGTAGAATGTAAGTAGTATAACTTAAGTATTTGTTTTGTCTTTGACTAAACTCATGGTGTGTCTGTTCCTCTCTTAAAAACATAAGCAATCTATTGGCTATTTATGTTATATAATTTGTTATTAATTACAATATAAAATGATTCTTTTTTGTTCTTCTCTAGTAACAAACTTAACATCTTAAAGGCAATAGCTTAGGTTTTCCATTTTTCTAGGAAATAAATAGGTGACTTATTTTAACTCCTGATCAGTTTGTAATAAATCTGGTATTCCGGAGTAAAACTACAGAATACTGTTTGCTTTTTTTATTAAATGTTAGACACTGTTGAGTTGAAAGTAGTCTCTGATACCGCACCCCCCCCCCCAACTCCCTCCCCAAGAAAATGCTTATTTCCTTTCTTTTCTTTTAGGGGTCCTGTGTCTAAACTAACCTTCAAATTGTTCCTGGCTGTTCTGTGTTCACTTATTGGTGCTTTTTTGACATTCCCTGGCTTGCGACTGGCTCAAATGCATCTGGATGCTCTGAATTTAGCAACAGAAAAAATAACACAGTAAGAGAAAATATATGCACATAGGTATATGCTACTCAGTCTTAAATCTTTAATGTCTGAAAATAAACACAGCAAACTATTCCAACAAGAAGGTAGTGACTAAGACTTCTGTTGCTGCCTGCGTTTCGTATCTTGAGCAGACTTGCCACCTGCCTCTTCCTGCTCAACCTGTGCTCTGCCAGACTGTTATGTTCTTTGCCTTGTAATTAGCGTCCCAATTAAAGGAGCCTTCCTTTCCTTCTGCAAGAGCTGTTTCTTGACATGAATGTTTCTGCTTACTGCTTCCTTTCCCCCATCATATCTTTTTGGAAGTTAAGATAACTTTCAGGAAATAGAGGCGCAACCAGACTATTTTTTCCAGCCCCACCTCCAGGTGGGCATCATCACCCACCCAGTTCAGGGTAAGGTACAAAGAAAAGATGACCCTGAGTATTTAATAAGGGTCACATGCTAATACCAATTTAAAGGAATATTTTAATTTTCAGCTGTCCTTAAGTTTGGTAGTAAAATTATTTCTCTGATTTAACTGTTTCTGTTCAGTGTTCTCTGGTCGAGGGAGAAACTCCAAATGTCTTTCATAGATCTTGACTGTTGCTGTTTAATAAATGTTAATGACAGATTCTGCAGCATAAGCCATTGTGACCATTTAGTCTGGTCACTTTCCTGAGAGAACCATTATATTTTCTGATACAAAAATTTTTTATGTTCAAACTGCATTTTTCTTTCTTTTCCCCCAAAAAGGCCCAGCTTAAAAATCAATCTATTTAAAGTGGGTCCTTCACTCCTGGTACATCTATAACCAAATATTCTGAGTTATACTTTCAGTAATTGTAGTTGAATGCATCCAGGTACAGCTGCAAGCTGTTGGCTTGTATCAGCTGTTAAGTTCCTGTCTATGTGTAGACTGTGACTGAGTCACTTCCTACTCTGTTCTTTTCAGCTAAATAACCTGCTCAGTTCTCCATTTTTACGATTCTTAATATTGTAAAATTTCTTGCACCTTTTCTGTAAGTATCCTCTAATTTTCCATCATCTTCCTTGATCTGTGGACGCAAAATCCTAGGCAGAAATGTAAACACTCTGAAACAGAAGTTCATTAATCAAGAACTACAAGGGTAATTAATATCCAATAGAGATGAAAAATAAATCTCCTCTAACTTAACATTTAGAGGATATTGGAACTGGTGTTGAAGATAACTGTGCAACACCAAGCAAATTAGTTTCAAAAGTCTGCCAATACTTTGACTATCCAACTGGAACAATATAAAAATTATGTTAAATGGGTTAAAACTTGGTCAGATATTACTGTAATTAGCTAATGCGATTATTAACAAAGAATCATTGTCAAGTGATAGGTTCTAATTGGCCTGAAGAGATCATTATTTGCCCTTAGTGATGTGCTTTTTATCTATGAGTAAATCGTTATTGACTGTGTGGTTGCTTGACAGTGGCTAAAGGGGAGTAGTAAATGAGGATGATGTGTCACTGCTGCAGAGCGCTCTGCTTTGGGTGCAGGAAAACAGCACCTTTCTCTGCAGTCGAATACACGGTCTACTCTTTTGGGGGGCAAAACCCAACGCAAATGGCCCCCAAATCCACTCAAAGAACCCACTAGCCCACCGGCTCCCCCCAAAACCAGCAAAAAAACCCACAAAAGAAACAAAACAGGGGACGATATCCCTTTCCCATTCCACTGCAGAATGGGAGACTTAACTTACAGGGAACACTGACCAAAACAAAAAAAGTAGTAAAGATTAATGATTAACTACTACTTCACTAATATGTTCAAAATGATTAATGTGGTTCCCTTACATATGTAGGGAATAAGAATATTTTTTTTTTTTGGTTAAACAGAATAAAAATAATCTGGTGTCCCTTTTGGTTTTGATAAGATGGTTTGACTTTTTCTTCAGCAGCAGTATCTTTCCCTGCATATATTTTGGAGTCGTCTTAACCAATTTTTACCACTTTAGTGCACATTGCATCGTTTTCCAGAGCCTGCCTCAAGAGTCTTTCAGCCTTTCTCCCTCTACTGAAATAAACAGAAAGGAATTCTTGCCACCATGTCTTTTACTATACTGTCGCACAATGCAGGTAGCTCCTTTGGTTAGACCATTCAGAATAAGTCAAGTTTTCAGATACTCTAAGAGCACTTTTTAAAAGCCACAACCAGTGTGATTTCACAGTATGTGATATTACTGCTTTGTTGAAATTTAAATCATACCTATAAAATAGGGAAGTCATTTTCTTACTTACCCTTTCTCCCAACTACTTTAAAATCTGTATTTCTCCTTTTGAATCTGTACCCCCCCATTTCAACAGTATCGTAATTGTATTTAATAACTTCCCCCCCTTTTTTTCTCTTTCAGAACATTGCTACATTTAAACTTCTTGGCACCTTTATTTATGGTTCTACTGTGGGTAAAACCAATCACCAAGGATTACATTATGAACCCACCTTTGGGCAAAGAGAGTGTCCCTTTGTAAGATTCTGTTTAAAAATTCTTTCTGGGGTATTCAGAACAAAATCATAAGTCTAGTGCCCTGTGACAGTCACAAAAACGTGAAAGACTTAAAATTCAATAGCGTCTGATGTCAAAGTTGCAGCTGAGCTTCTGTTATTTTGGAAGAACAAGAATTAGTTGCATAGTGTTGAATGTTGAGGAGGTCATTCACAGACAGCCGTTACCTTCTGGCGTCTCCTTGGCAGTGATGGGTTGTTCTTCCTAAGGGTGGAATACTGCCTCACTGCCACCTTCTGGAACCTTGTGGCCTACATGTTGGTGTGGGAGAGGACTGGTGTCACTGAGGTCAGTCGAGATACCTTGGCAAGAGAACTGACCTGAGCAATTTGTCTTAAGATATGTGTGGATGAAGTGTATGTAGAATTAATAGCTAAAATATTTAAAACATTAAAAGGGAAAGAATTTTCAGGAAGAGGTGGTATCTGAAATAAGTGTTGTACAAGTAGCACAGGTAATTGTTATTGTCACTATTAGTCTAGATAATTCAGAATAGTAGTATTTAAATAGACTTGAAACAGATATGGTTGGCTGACACTTTTATTGCTTTTTAGGTCTAAGGCGGGCTTCTAAGGTGAACGTGTGACCACTGAACTATTATATAAAACATTGCAAATAAACATATTTTGTGCTTCCATTTTGTTCCTCATTTTATCTTAGCCTGTCGTAGCACAAGCCTCATTTTATCTAAGGCAACTGAAGTACACATTTGCTAACCTGTAATTTTCTGAGCAAGCTTGATTTTAGTGTCCTGTCTTCATTACTCAGAATTTAAGCATTTAAGAGCTGTTTTTGTTTACAGACAAATGGATACTGATTTGGATCTAATGCTGTAGTAGGGCTACTAAGCAGTAGCAATAGAGAGAGAAGTGGAGCGTAAAAGTGAATATTACTTACACGTGAACTTCATAACTGTAGATTGTGTTAAGCATTTTTGGCAATATGCTTCAAGATTTCTTTACACGTGATGCAAACAAATAACTCTGTAGCAGTAGGTGACCTTTGCAAAACAGTATTACCCTATTTTTTTATCTGCAGAATGTCAGAAGATACATTTGACACCATGAGGTTGTGGATTATAATCCTGCTGTGTGCTTTACGGTTGGCTATGATGCGTCACCATTTACAGGCCTATCTGAATTTAGCCCAGAAAAGTGTGGATCAGATGAAAAAAGAAGCTGGCAGAATAAATATGGTCGATTTACAGAAAATGGTAAGTATGGTGGCACTGAGGTTACATGTTTGGAGTTCTCTGTCTGTACAAATACTTTTTTTCCCTAGTTTATTATGTCTCCTTTGGCACCACAGCTGAAATCTGAATGAAGCTTCCTAAACAACATATCCTATAAAAATAGCACCATTACAGAGAAATTCCGCATACCAAACTATGCGGAGATGTATCATCCATATTATGCAGATGGCTTGTCTTAAGTGATTTGGAAGTTGTTGTAGAAGATGCCTTCATGAATTGTTCTTTACAAATATGTACAAATATGATGTGTGTGTTCAGCATGAATAGATCTTGGGGAGTGCACAGGGTGAGTGGTGACCTGTAGTTACAACTGGGGGGGGGAAGTTGAATTTAGATAGAAGGGTAAAATACTGTTGCCTAATCCCAACTGTGATTTTTAAATTGAGGCAAAATTTAAGACAAGGTGGTTATATTTTGGGATAAAATAAGACATGTTTACTTCTGTCAGACCACTTGCAAGTGTGCTAGTCTAGTTAAAAAACTGTCTGCCCATCTTGTTACGGTGGCAAAGGAAAGATATCTTTGATTTTGGGTTTTTTTTTGTTTGTTTGTTTTTTTAAGAAAAGTAATAAAACATACTGTCAACAAACTGAGGGGGTGGAAATTTGTAAGCTTGGTGTAGAATAGTGCTTCCTGCAAAATAAACTTAAATTTCTAGTGTTGCATGATAGTGCTGGCTGATGATCCTGCTGAGGTGGGGGGTGTTGCAGGAGGAATTTTGAAGTGTGCCATAAGACAAAGATTCCTCTCTTAGGATTGTCATTGTTACTTATAATCTTGTCCTTGGGTTCACTGAGTATCTGAAGGTCGTAAGCGGACTATGCAGTAGTTACCTACAAGCAAGTAGCTAGCCCTTTGCTTCAGAAAATGGTTAGGAAATACAGATAGCTGCAACTGGTTAGGACAGAACTGTGCTGATTGCTGTGAATGCGTAATTTTAGTTCCGGGAGCTTTCATCCTGTCTATGAAACAATAATGTCGTCTCTATGTGGTGTTTCCTAAATCCATTTATCCAGGAGCTCCATATCTTCCCTCTGAGAAGGCCATAGCCAGTAAATGAAGTCCTGCCTTGTTTTACCAGCCACATCTGCTTTATCTTCTTCTGGAACTTCTGCCAGTAAAGTCTTTCCTATCTATCATCTTATAGTCATCATTACTTCTTAATTTGTTCTTTTTATCATATTCTATCAATTATCTTACAGGTTTTCTGTCTCATGCTTTTTCTTCTGTCAGTGTCTTACTACTTTTTCTTCTCATGTTAGTTTTTTGATGCTTGCTCATCACAAAGCCCTTTGAGGTTTTAGAGGTATTTCCAAAAATGCCATGTCTTCCCTCATCTTTTTTGCCACCCTGTGTTCTGTTCTTTTCTAAAATCCAGTTAGCTTTATTTCATTGCTTTCTTGCTATTGATTTTGACTTTTTCCCTTCTTTATTTGGTCTAGTCTTTTAGGTCAATAGCTTATATAAAATGTGTAATGTAACAATATTGGGAAAGATATAACAGATTGGGAGCAGGGGGAGAGATAAGTCTGAGTGGACTTCAATGAACCATAATGTGTACCTGAAATAAAGACCATTTAAATGCTGTCATTGATCAGCTACTAATGAAAAATCATCTTGCCGTTGTTTTTAAAATATTGGTGTGTCACATTTGGAAATCTTAAAAATACCTTGCTTTTGAAAAGGGACTGCAGTGTTAACCAAGCTTTGGTTTCCTTTTTATGAGGCTTGCTTTCGACTGTGACTACTAGTTCTTTTTTTAAATGGGGTTTAGTTTGTGTATCACTGGGGACTTGAAAAACTAAACATACTTAGCTTTGATTCTGGTGTATTGAAATAGGAGTCTTTGAATGATGACATGCAGTTTGTAAAAGCAAAATTGATTCTGTTTTAACAGAACTGATGCTTTTAATTATTTCCTTTCAGCACTTCCTCTCGGATTTGTAAACGTCCTGAAACCTAGAGTTCATTATAGAGATTTCTTCATTAGGTATTTTGAAGATATTGCCAACGTGTGCTAGAAAACTTTTAAAAGACCTTTTAAAATGCATAAGTACTGTTTTTTAAATAAAATACTTGTTTTTCCTAGACATGTTCATAAATGTTTGCTTTGATAAGCCAGAACTCATGAATTACTCTGTTCTGTTTTCCCAGGTGGCTCGGGTATTCTATTATCTTTGCGTAATTGCACTGCAGTATGTTGCACCATTGGTAATGCTCCTTCACACAACTCTGCTCTTGAAAACACTAGGTAGGCAAAATTGGATCAACAAAAATGTGTTCTGTTCTACACAGGGCTTTTATATTTTCAGGTTACTAAAGAAAACTAGGATGTATGAGTATTTGCAATACAGAAATACATTGTAATTTCCTGCAGTTTAAAACATACTGATGTGCGGCTTTTAAGCAGTCCTCTTCTGTTGCTGCTTTTGACATCTTTCAATTATATGCTAACTTGTTTGATTTATTTCTGGGATATTGTGTAATACAACCAATTAAGCTGTTTAATTCTGTTGAAATATGTCTTTTAAGAAGTATTTTAAAAGTGAGCTGTATAAAGCATTGTTGATTTAACCTTATGAGCATCTGCTAAAGGAATCTTTTTTCAGCTTTTCAGTCTCCGGTAGGCTTTTTGAACAGAAGCTGTGAGATATGGGATTGATTTCATTATTGGGAGATCTTGTGTCACTCTGGGTTGTTTTCACTTCCTTGTGAGAGGTGTCTTTCACAGCCTGCCATGCAGTCGTGGCATTCTTTTTGCAAAATGTCAACGGAATGAGATAGGCTTTATTAGGCTGTGATTCATCCCATTCTGGAGTAGACATCTACATCTGGTGACGTGAATCATACCCAGCACTGATGGGGCCCCAAGGCAATGGTATCACATGTAGATGTTAGGATGACAAAGGTAAGATGGATGCTACCCTAATAGCTTACTGGTATGATCAGGAAGCCGTGTAGATGAATAGTTAGTGTCCAGTAAGTTAGAAAAAAAAAGTTTTTATGTCTGTGAAAAACATATATAAGCAGTACTTGAATTTAATTGTGCAAAAATCTGTTACTCCTTTCTTTTTAACAGGTAATTATTCTTGGGGTATCTACCCGGAACTGAATTCTGACACTCCAGTAGAAAACAGTCCGCTTCCCAGCTCAGTTTATTCTGAGTCTCCACCTGCTGATGGAAAGATGAAAGTAACTGTCGTACAAATAACAATGGCTTTGGGAAGCCTAAAGAATATTTTCACTCCTCTCCTGTTCCGGGGACTCCTGTCTTTCCTTACCTGGTGGATTGCTGCTTGCCTCTTCTCTACAAGCCTTTTTGGGCTTTTCTATCACCAGTACCTGACTGTGGCGTGAACAAGTCAACTGACAGAACAAGTGGGAGGTCAAACACCAGATACAAACCCAGGTACCCACGAGGAGATGAAGAGAAAAGAAGAAAACTATGTATGAAGAGAAAACATATCAGAATTTTTTTTAAACACTTCCTCTGTGTTCTCAGGGTGAATATTCTTATAATGCTTAAAATTGCAACTGGGTTTGTTACTTTTGTTAGCCAAATGGTAGGTTACTAATTGGATTCTAGTATCGGGACTGACTGATGTTATTCTGTGGCAGGTGGTGGTGAGCGTGCTGAAAAGGTGCAACCTCTGAGTATCTTGGTTTCCATAAACAGCAAGTCAACCTCAAAACTTTGTTTTAAGCATCAACAGTCAGTGACTGAGCTATGTTAGAAGGGTACTGGTTATAGTGATAGTGGCTGCCTATCGATTAAATCTTGAAACTGAGCCATACAATGGAAGGAGAAAGGGGATTTTAAAAAAAATAATTCTGTTGGATAGCTGTTGATCACTTTTCTCCATGAAAAATGAAATAATCCAACAGGACAAAAGAGATACTGTATATTACAGTAAGGAAAGTTGTATAAAATTTAAATTTAGTAGGAATAGATGTATGGACCTGACAGGTATTGCTGCCTAAATACTTTGCAGGAATGCTTGTTCAGTAAGAGGAAAGTTATAAAAATATATTATTTCAGTCCCTACAGTCATTTTGACATAATGGCCATCTGTATTGGTGCTAATATTGATCCACAAATTCTGTTTGGATCTCTTAAATTTCTTCTTTTCAGGAAATAGTTAAATTCCATTGAATTCACAAAATAATAAGGGTAGATTAGTTACACCTATCAAACATTTCAAAACAAAACAGTTCAATCCTGCTGACTGAGAGTGTATGTATCTGTGTAATGTACATATAAATATATATTATATATTAAATATATAATATATATGAAGTTATAAAGTATGGAAACTTTATTTTAAATTACTGAATGTATCTTACAGGGCCATGGGAGAGGGATGTATGTGTATCTAGTAATTTCAAGATCACTTTTGGAATAAAAGTTCAGTTGAAAGGGCTATTTGTTTTTGGTGCCCCTTCAAAGGTACTTAGCTATATTGAAGAACTTATGCTCTTTTGGAAGAAAAAAATCTACTTAAACTGTTAATCTTGAAATTTCTGCTCTGTCAGATCATCATCTTTTGCCAGTCTAATCTGTGTTAACTTGGCCGTATAGTATCAACTAATATCTCTTGGCTTCAGAAATTATTTTTCTGTGTAATAAAACAGCTATAGTAAGGAGGAGCAAAGCATTAACTTCACAAGTTTTGCTTAGCTGGAGAGGTAGATTCCAAGTATAAAACCATTGCAAAACAAAGAATGATGACAATTTTTCAGATGTTTTGTGTAACTGCAAAACAGGAATGGGGATTTATATGCAGTAGCATTTTTTAAAAGTTAATATTACACTTTGCAGAGGTCAGTGGGTTTTTTTTAACTAATACTAGCTGGTTTTATGTTACTGTTCTTTTTCTCCTGAATTTGTGTACAGCTTTGGCATATAATAAGCATTTATAAATGGAAAAGCTTAACTAAATATTTAATATGTAGCAAACCTACCATATAGGAAAATGAAGTGTCAATGAATGCAGAAAATCTAGAATTTACGCTGGTGATGAACTGTCTTACCATGTTGAATGCCTTTTAAGTTATTTATTAGTTTATTAAATTGCATTTGCTGATACTAGGGAAAGATTTACGTACACCAGCTAATACCTACCGCATGCATTTGGGATGTTCAAGAACACCTTGCATGACTCTGCCCGTTTCGTTGCAGTATAGTATTTCAGTGCTACTGGTGCTGCAAGCTTTGTTTTTTCCACACCGACATTTCATAACTAATGGGGACAAAGGCTTACCTGTGCGAACTGGCCTAAAGAAAAATATTTGACTTCATATATTCAGATCTTGAAACATTCATAGGAAATGTCTTTCAGATTAACAGAATGACAAAATGTGACACGTCCAGTGATACGGGACCCACTGTCTGTTAGTTCGAGATGTATCATTATTAACAGGGCCAGCTTTTAAGTTATAGTTAGGTATCCAATGTTAATGTTTTATTCAGGAAAAAATAAAACAATATAGTCCAGTTTGATTCTGATGGTGAACTTGGCTGAAGAATCTCACTGTGTAGGAGATGTAACCTCTTGCAGTCTGAAGGATAGGAATAAACTACTGTTAAGTAACAGTTTCTGTTGGCCTAGGCATTTATTCTGAAAGCGTGTAAGTGAAAGTGGAGTTGTATAATATTAATTCAGGAAAAGTAATTGGTTGTGTGTGTAGCAGAGCTTCTGGCAAGAGCTCGCTCTGTCTTATTCTACAGATGTCACGCTGATCACGGTGAAAAATAGGCACCTGGACGTTGCTAATGTTAAGATCAATGTTTCTGGCTGTTGCTGTTTCATTGTTCTGCAGAACTGAATGGTTGACCTTCTGGTCAGCAGTCTGGTCTGACTGGGAGATGGGCTTTCTTTGTATCCGTTTAATCCTAACATGAATCTAGGAGGCGTATTAAAATATAGCAATAAATGCCTTTTGAAATGTGAGGTGAGAGTGATACTAGAGGGAGCATATTGCTGTGGTTGTGAGCAATGCTTCCTATAACTACCCGATATGCTCGGAAGTGACTTCTAAAGGAAAGTACCAACCCTGATAGTCCTGGCTTACATGTATATTATGTAAGCTTCAGAGGAGCTTCTGCCCACTTCTTCAGTAAGTTCCTTTAAAACAGGAGCTGGCAAATGCATTTATTTTTTTTTATGGAGACCTTTATCAGCAGCTGGGGGGGTAGGGTGGCAGGCAAAGCATCTTCCAGAAATGCAAAAGCAGGCAAGACATGACTGAGAGGTTAATAGTTTTTATTCAGGATTCTATAACATTTTGTCTTGCTTTTTGCCCATTACTTGCTTAATTTCTGAGAGGTTTTACAAGGGAAGGCGCCTTTGAGAAATAATCTATGTTTCTTTCTTCCTTCCTCAGTTCAGTTTCTTACTCCACTGATGTGACTTCTTAGCTTGACTCCTTTTTCCTATCCACAGCTTTTTTTCTACATTGCCTACACAGTATTCACTGGGATAAATTAGGCCGGGATTGTATTTTCATTTTTCCTGGTTTGGTTTAAATTATTTTAGTTCCTTTAAATAGTTCAAATAACACTGAATTCCAGCTGAAATATGAACAAACTTGTGAACGATCATTTAAACACTGCACTTCTATAATAATAGAAGTCCCTTTAGGCGAAGTATGAAGGTAGTGACAAATCCAAGTCTTCCAGCAAGTTCAGGGAAGTCCAAACATAACACTTGGGCTACTTCTGAGCTTAGAAAAGTTGATTAGAAAAGGAGAATGGATTATAGCAAGCAGATTCTTCCATTTTGCAGGTGATCTTCTCAGGCAGCACTTGTCCTCTTTTCATACTTTCTCAAGCTATAGGATTTGCTAGCTTTTGAGGTATTCTTATCTACACAGTTTTTCCTCTTCTAGACTTCTCTTGCATAAGAATCAACAGATAAAGTAGTGGCGGAAAACCAGATAGTATCAGAACAAGAGAACATCCTTGTACAGAAGGTCATGCTTTAGAAAATTATTTTCTGTGGCAGTTCTTCACCTTCTTTGAGTTGCAGGTATGGGAGCAACTGTGAATAGAGATATGTGCTTACCTGGGTTGTAAAGTCAAACTCGCTTACAAACAAAAATGACACCAAGATATATCAACAATTAGGTAGCATAACCTTACTGTATAAAATAGTAAGTACAGAAATTTCAACTATCGTCAAAGGAACAATTGAAAGTTTTGTGTTTTGTCATAGTAACTACAGCTAAATGGTAATGGGAGCTCTTGGATTTACCACATAGAAAATTTAAATTATCTAATCTTAAAGCTGTTGGAAGGCTCTATGAGGCAAAAGGCCTTATGCCTCGTCATTTTCAAAGGCCTTTGTTTTACTTTTGAACATTAGCTTTTTTTTCTCCAGTATCGATTTTGGACAGTTTTCAAATGCTATGCTTCATGTTTTGTCATTTGACACAAGTTATGCGTTTACTTGTTAGCCACAAAAATTCTCGACTTAACCCCACAGTTCATGTTGTCATTACAGAAAGTTTTAGTTAAGATGGAAGAATTAAGTGCGTGGTGAAAATGGAAATGTTGAATAAAAAAGGCCAAAGAAAATTGTGTGCTTTCTTGAAGAAATCTTTGTTACAGCTGAGCAAAATCTTAATAGAGGAAGGCAACAGCATGTCACTTGTATCGTATATCAAATATTAAAGGTGAACGTTTACCATTATGTGTAAATAAGACTGTTATTTTCACCATCTGCAGCCTAAGTCATAAATCCCAAATGGTAAACTAGAAGCAATATTTCAACCTCGCTGATATTTACCCTAAAGAGCGCCTAGGCAGCAAGTATTGAAGCCAAGTGGCTGATTTAGTTAAGCAAGCTGATGCAGAGTAGTCAGTCTGCGTCGAAGTGATATTTTTTTTTTTGGTGCAGCTTCTTTAGGAAGGTCTGCCGTGCTTTGTGGCTTTGGCAGCGCACGCACTGGAGTGGATGGCATGTCTAATCTCCACCCCCAATACTAGGCTGAAAGGTCTCCCTCTGTGGGAGAGATCGTGAGGCCAAGATATTATTTCAAGGCTGCTTTTACTGACATCTGTATATGCTGCACTTAACTTTCTTCAGGTCCCTCACTGTGGACTGACAGGAGAGTAATGCTGCACTGGACACTGCGTGCCGGTGTATATGTATTTTTATAACTTTTATTTCAATGGCGTTTTTAATGGAAATGATTTTTGATTCTGATACCATGGATCATCTTTTAATTTTCTTAATTGATATCAGTGCCTGCAACTAGAAGTCAAATACTTTTCAAACTTGATGTCCAGGCTGAAGTATTAACGAGTATGCAGTTTTATATTGAAGTGTGAAATCCACCTGTAAATACCAAACTTTTTCCATATGCGATGACACATCAGTCAAGAATCCTTATTTGGATTTGCAGCATTTTTTTCAACAACATGCTATCCGTATGACTCTGCTATTTATAAAACACACACCTTGGTAGGGTTGTGAGAGTAGCCTTTTATAAACTCCTTAGGAGTAGGCCACTTCTATTTATTTTATGATGCTGCTGAGTATTTTTTAAAACCTGGCTTAAAATATCTTGTGCTTAAAGTCAACCTTGTTCTCGTTTCCTCTGTTCATTGTAATTCTGCTTCCTTTCTATGTCTGAGCTGCAAGAATGCATATTTATAGAATTTTTGATAAAAACCTAGGAGGAAGAAAAATGCACCAAAATTTTTTTCAGAAGTACAGTTCATACTCATGATGTGCCAACAAACAGTTTTTATTTTTCCTGTCTTCAATTATTCCCTTGTCCTGTTGTTAACAACCTTGCACACTTTTAGTATGTGAGGTTTTCTAGGAATAATACACGTGGGGAAATGCTGTGTAATAGCAATCGCAGGAAACTTTGTCTAATGTTTCAGTCTTCCCATTTATGTGAGCCAATATTCATGTAAAGATGCTATTAAATAATTTAAGCCTAAAATTTCTCATATGATAGACTTAAAAGTTGCACGGGGAACATCCTCCAAGTTGTAAATATTTTACTTTAAATATATCGCTTTGTTGCTGGGATCACACATAAATTCCCGGTTGTTCTGTTAATAGTCTTTTTTGTCTTTTTAAGTGAAAAGCTTGTAATATGGCCTATTCTAGACCAAACCTGAGATCAAAAGACCTCCCTCCTGTCATTTCAGTATTTGCCAAATGGGAAGGACTCTGATGTTAGTTATGTAAATTCCAGCGTCCTCTTACCACTGAATTACTGCTAAAATATGATTTGTACAGTTACAGCTTTAGAAGTTTTAAGACCGTCATGCTTCACAGTGTAGATGATATCAGATGGCTGTAGCATTACATTGGCCTGTCCTGGCTGGTGTTGCGTCACCTGCTGTTTCAAAACAGTCTCGTTTGCTTTATGCTTTAGAGATTAATAGGGTTCAGTGAACAGGGGAGCACAGCACGTGTTGGAGAAGCTGGGGAGTTGCTCTATTTCAGGTTTGGGTTTTGTGGGCATTTGTTGGCTTTCTTTTTTTTTTTAAGCCAGTGGGGATAACTTAGGTGCAATTACTACAAATAATAAACAACCTACAGTAACATTTCATTCTTTTTGTACCCTGTGGACTAAAGTGCCTAAACATGAGTGGTCTGTACAAGACTTGCTTTAAATTGGTTCTGTGTACGTTTGTAGTTATTTTGCTACATAATAGAAGGTTAAATTCTGGAAAGGTATTGCAAAGAATGCTAGCCCTAAAAATGGGGTTTGCTGTAAAATTATTGTTCCTTACAGTTTTAGTATGTAGAATATCTGTGCGTGTTTATGAGCTTTTATACTTTGGAGGCAAATAAGATTTTGAAGAAATCTTTTCCATTCGTATTTAACAATCATCTAATAGCTTTGCCCACTGCCTGCCTGGTAATGCAACACCCCGCTGCCACTGATGCATTCAGTTTTCTTTTTTTTTTATGACTGAGGGAAAGAACCTCGGCAATTCTGAAGGGTTTGACTTCAACAAAGTTTTGCAGTGGCACCCTGGGTGTAACTTATGCCCCGATTGCGTAGGCACAGGGGTGACCCCAGCGAGGTAAGTGGTTCTGTATGAGCTCAGAGACCGCACCGGAGTTCACCACATCCGCACAGGTCTGGGGCACGGAGAGTACAGAAGAGCTGGGTTGTAGCGTGGCTGGCTGGCACTGAGCAAAGCGGGTCAAAACAGGCACGAGCTACACCTTGTACCAGATTTGCAGAATGCTGTTAGGGTATCGAATAGCAAAACCACCCTTACCTTCTAATTACTTCCTCACCTGTGAGACCAGCATGAGCTGAAGGTGAAACCTGCCTGGTCGGGTTGAGCAGGGAAATGGGAAAGCGGGGAAACAGCAGGTGCCCACTCTTGAGTTCATTACGCGCTCTAAATGTGAAGTGCTTGTAAGTTGAGATGGTGTTGCTGACTCAAAGCTACCAAAGGAAGCCTTCCTCTGAGGAAGGCTTATAAAAGCATTTTGAGCTTTTAGCTCTAAAAAGTGGCTGTAGCAATCTGTACTGTATATAGTACACTGTCGGGGAAAACTTGCTCCAGTAAGCTTACTAAAGATTTCCTTACACTATGTGTAAGAAATTACATTGCTTTCTTTTACTGTAGAGCATTTAAGAAGCTGGTTGTGTCTTGCTTAATGTTACCGTGTATCAGGCAGCATTTTGTTGATGTGAAAATACTAAGAATTTGTCGCCTAAATATCTGAATTCCTTTAACACAAGTAAATTTTGCAAAATGAGGTTATACTTTCTTACTCCCCATTCCTCCCCTTGAAATGTATAATTTCACTTTGTTTTTATAATGCACACATTATTTAAATTAAACTTATATCTATTAGTTGCTAATGGTAATGCCACAGAAAATCTAAAAGAAACTGTGATATCTGCTGTATATCAAGTGCCCCATCAACCTGCTTGCCTTTGTAAAGCGTTGATCCGTGTTAGACATTTAATGTCTACTGCAGTGATGCTCACATAGTATTTTAGTATCCCTACATGTACTCTGCATGCCTTGCGTTTGTGCACGGTAAAAGGATAGGCTGTTTTACAGAACTTAGTCTAGGTTGAAAAAACCCTTCCATTATTTTATATAGTATTTCCCGTATCTAAAATAGGACAATTTCTAAAGCCAAAGATCAATAAATGTTCATTGTCTATCAGTGTGATTTTTTTTTCCCTGTTTTGTATGATACATCCCACTTGTTATCAACTTGTGCAAAATACCCAGGTTTGCCAAAGAACGTGTGGTAACCAGACATTTTCCTACTTTCTGTGCTAGCCTAAATAGTTTATCTTTTTTACAAATAATTGAGCAGGCTGTTTATTCCCCTCCTTGTTTGGGGTGCAGCAGAATAAACAACTTTCTAGTATAAATGCAGACAATATCTTAGGCACATTAACACCTGTTTACCCACAAAGAACCACTTACAGATTCAATATAAATTTTTTAATTTCTGAGTGTTTCAGAATTAAAATTTGGTAACAGTTTAACTTCCTGGGAGAAAGATTGGCTGTACACCATGGTTTGTGGTGGAAATTCTGAGTGTCCCAGTACACTCCCAGGATTTATCACCTTTCTTCTTGACCGTCACCCTTCCTCATAGGAAACCACTTAAAAAGGTGTTGTAATTCCTGTCTTAATGTGTTTAAAACACGTGTTTAAAAACAGCTGTGGTCTTTGGTTCATCCCAACAGTACTAAGAAGGAATATACTTAAAGTAGTAACCTGTAACCTTTGGGGTCGTCTTTAATTTGATTTTTGGAATATCAGATTTGGTTATGCATGGATTTTCTTTCCATGTTTGCAGCACGTACTGATGAATGATGCCAAAGCTGCCCAGACAGTTCTGCAGGAGTGAAAAAAAATAAATCCTTGAGAAAGCAGCCTTCTTTAACCTACAACCAAAGTGGTACCAAAGACTCCTTCAATTATAAAGGACAGCCCTGTTGCAGAGAACAAAAATGCCCCACAGTCCCTAGGGAGAGCCAGTCTTGGCTTTCGGGGTGGGGATTTGAAAGTGTACAAGGCGTTTGAGCTGTGGGACCCCCTCCGGAAAGCGATCAACCTGTCTCAGATGATAGTGTGAGTTTAAAGTCATGGCTGGGAGGAAGGTAACGAGCTATGGTGGGAGATGTGTTTGTGTTTCAGAAGCCACCTCAGCCTTCTGCTTTCTTCGTGCAGCCTGAAGCTTGAGACTGCCGTGGGACTCTACAATCCCCAAGACTTTGTGGTAGAATGGGTGTTTAGCCTGGCATGTTCTTCCCAAGAGTCGTTAAGGTCCATACTTCTCCTTCGGATAATGTGTTGATGCTAGTTCGCTACTGCAAGTTGATCAGTGGGTGCTGACACAGTGTAGGTGTTCCTCAAGATATTTTCTAGGCTAGGTTTCTGCATCCCACAACGTTTGTTGTGTTTATTTAACCTTCAGCAGGACTTTGGCTGGAGCCATACTGAACACAATCGGCTTACTTGGGTTGTTCGCTCTGCAGTATCTTTTCTACCTGTGAAGTGTTCACATGCTGCAGAGCTCAGACAACTGAGCAGCGCCCTGGAAAAATCATCCATCCCTCTGCTAGCCACAGCCTTGACTGCCACGAAGGTGCGTGCTCTGCTCTTCCAGCTCTTCGCGTTCATCCTCTCTGCAGCAAGAAACGCCTGTGAAAGCTTTGATAGCGTGTTCCTGGAGTGAGCCATTTATTTCAAGGGTTATATGAAGTCTTGCTTCTGAACCCATCAGGTTCCTGCTCGAAAGCTCCACTGATTTAAAAGGTGTTCAGCCAGGAAAACCAGTAAAGCTGATCTCTGCTGTAAAGCACAAGCATGTGTGATTCAGTGCAATAGCCTAGGGACCATCCAGCTTTCGGCAACGTTGATTTTAGCAGAGTATGTTCTGTGTAGGGAAGGCCTGGAAGTGTTCTCCAGCCAAGAGGGCAGGTGTTTGGTGCCTGTCCCGTGCTAGCTGGTCTGGGCAGGGCTGAGAGAATATAGATGTTACTGGCTTGATTCAGGTTTTATGAAGAATCTTCAAAGAAGATATAACAGAATTGTTTGCTTGCCTGCTTAGTAGACAGGATATTAGCTGGAGGACTGCAAAAGGGATGCAGTACAGACTGGGAGATTACTCTTACAGAGGAGTATTGTTTCCCTCTAAATCTACATTAAAAAATAGAAAGCGATTTGTTATACTTGCTCAGGAGTCAATCCTGCGGTATTTTCTGCTTCTAACAGTATGTGAGTGTTTAAAGACGTCTCTGAAATACAGTTTGAGGTTTACTGTTTTGCTTTCCCGTTTGCAGCCCTGATGGGTCTGGGGGAAAGGCAGCTTCTCAGTTTGGGGCTGCTTTGTAATTCTGTCTCTATTGAAAACTGAAAGGGAAAGAAAGCATCCTTCTCTGTTGAGTTACAAGATTCACAAGCTACTTGCAGTGATTCTGGGTGACCAACCCATGCCCATGTTCTTCCCACCTGTCAGATTTGGAATCAATTTTTCAGTCAATACAGAACTTGTGTGATTTCCTGAAACGCTCATTTTTACAGATGTGTAATGTGAGGCAGTTGTGTTTAGGTCAGAAATGAAAAGAATACAGGTTTTTAGTTGGAGCTAGATGTAGGATCACAGATGCCCAGTTGCTTCCCATTCTTGTGGGTTATACTGGGAATAGGGCATACCTGCAAGTTTTGGTCCTGAAATCCAGTTTTCTTCCTTCCATGAGCACGTGCTATTCCACTCCTACTCTGTTTTTGGTATCAGCCTGATTAGAACAGTAAAATAAAAAGCCTTCAGTCCAAATATGTGTCTTGTCCAGATTGCCAGTTCCCCTGCCCTCTCGTTCACGGATTGGGATTGAGCCGTTACTGTCATCTGCCAGGCAGCACGAGCTCAGAGAAGTGGGGAAGGGAGCGTGTGGGGGGCATGGCAGAGTCATTTATTGAGGAATTCGGGCTGCGGTTTACAGAATGAAGGACACAGGAAGCCGTTGGGTCTGGACAGGGATTTGCTGGCCGCAGGGAACTACAATGTGGTGATTTGGCAGTTTGATATACGCTGCCCAAAAACCATCTGGGAGTTGGGGAGTGAATGACTCAGGTAAAAAAGCAAAAAGGGTGAGTTGGAGATTACGTTCTGTAGTGCAGGATGAGCAGGACCAATGCCATAAAACTGCAGGGTGAGGTGATATGCGTTGTTGTTTTTCCTGTGAAAACCTTGAAAGCTGTGCAGGATTTAAGGACTAGAAAAATGACTTTTTATAAGAAAAGTAAAATGAACTTTGCAGACTATCAAGGGAAGATTCAGATGTTAAAGTACCTTAATGTGGAACAAAAACTGCATAGACAAGGACTCTAATCTTACAGGAAGACAGAACAGGAACCGGAGTCTGGAACCTGACACTAGATAAATTATAGTAGCAGAAAATGTGGTTTTAACAGAGTCACTAACTGCTTTACAAACTGAAGTGGCGAATTCTGCACTGGGTTGTCGTCAACCATCCTCTCTATAAGCTGTGGTGGGTGGGCAAGTTACTGCTCTCAATACAAGGACAATCAACAAAAAGTAAAAGAATCGGGACAAAAAAGCTAAACCACTGTTTAATTCAGTTTTATTCTAAAGATTGCAGTTTTGGAGCTTCTGGATTGGCACTGCTGTGGCTGATTGCCGCATGACTAGGAGGAAGTGTACAATCTTAATTTCTTTAGCCCAGACTATGTGTAGCCATTTATATTGGATAGGTTTTAATGCCTTTGAAAGGTTCTAAAAGGTGAAAGATTTTAAAATTGTTTTGCTCATATCTAGAAAAAAGGTAGTGTAAATTTGGAAATTAAATATAAAGTAAGGAAATGTAAGTGCTGTATTCTGTCTTTCTAGAGGCATAATAATATCTTAGAAAATGAAACTTTCTCTGGAAATTATTTTTCTAAAAGATGCCAAATTGAACTCCATGGCAAGAGTGGAGTCAGAGTATCACTCTTACAAAGTTAGAATAGTAAGTCTTCAGCACTTGAACTTCTAGTTCTGATGCTACAATTCTATGGTTGTTACTTCTCAGCTGAAAATAGAGCAGATGAGTTCCTGAGGTAAGCATCTTGATGAGAGATCAAGAACTGGCACTCAGATTTTAGTTCAAGATTTGGCTCTCCAAGCAGCAGAAGTTGTTGGCAGGAGCAGGGTTGCTGTTGCACTCACTGGCTTCAAGTCTGAGCTGGCAATTTCAGGTTCCACTTCTCTTAAATGCCTGGAGGTAAGAACCATTTTGTTCTTCTCCTCTGTGTATTATTATCAATATTATTCAATTTTTGGTGGTTTGTTGTTGAGACTTCTGTACTACTGTCAAGCAACTCTACTTTGGAAGACGTATCCTTCCCCTGCAACTCCATCTTCTCATCAGAACCTTCTCTGAGAAACAGATGCCTGATGGTGGTAGTTCAAGCAAGCTGTTGCCGTTTGTTTAGGATGTTTCAGTAGGAATTCAGAGGTTTCTGTTCTCAAAGTCTTCATAAGATGGATTGGAGACTCTCTCCCTTAGCAGCATCTATATTCTGTTAAACTTCTTACTCACAGATACTGTTTTTTCTTTCCTATCCTAGTTTTCACTGCGGAGTCTGCTCTCTAGAGCACAGTTTTTAGCTGAGGGGTGTTTTCAGTGGAGCAGCCTCGCAGGTGCTGGCCGCGTCCCCACGTGGGGTTTCACCCTCGGCCAGCCTGGGCACACGCTTCCCATCCATCTCTCTGCATCCCATACTCCTGTCTCCCCCTCGCCCACAGAGAGCGACACCAGGCGCGGGCGCTCCCCCACGTATCTGTAGTTACAGGTTGAGCCAGTTATGACTTACTCAGACTGCTAATGTGCTCCTGGTCTTTTTTCCTCCGGCCCTTGACTGCAAGCCCAGTTCTTTCAGCCCTCACAGATGATCACCTCCCAAGCGTTAAGACAGCCCTATTAATGTATTTTACAATTAACTCTGCCTCTTTTTTTGCAACAATTTTGCAACACTGGTTCTTACCTGGATATTTGATAATTCCCAAATTATTTTATGTAGTACTGTTGCAAGACAAGTATTTACTGTTTTTGCGTATAAACTTTTTTCTTTTTTTATCAAGTGTAGTTCTTGGCCCTTTGTTGTGTTTCTTTTTTTTTAATATTTTAGACCATTCCTCCAATGTATTAAAGTTACTTTAAATTCAGAGCAATTGTACCTTGGGTCTGTTAGATTTATTATGTGTTTTCTAGGCAAACATACTAAGGCCATACAATCGTAGAATCTTAGAATAGTTTGGGTTGGAAGGGACCTTTAAAGGTCATCTAGTCCAACCCCCAGGATGCTAAGGGAAATATTGAAGCATATTGTTCTCATCGGAATGTGCACACACACGCATTACCTAGGTTTACATGTATGTGTTTTTGTATATAAACACCGTCCCCATCACACATGTCCTGTCTAACAGTGAAATGCTCATATTAGTTCTACCGTGTTGTGTCATAACTGACATGTACCGTGCTTCATACTCTTAATCCATATATTCTAGCTGGCTTATGAAAATTTCCTGCTGGATTGCCTCCAAGACCTTAATAAAGGCAAGACAGATAGCATCTCTTACTTTCCCCTTTCTCGTCAGGCCAGTTGTGTGAAAGAAGGAAATTAGATGGGTTTGACATGATCTGTCCTTGGGAGGCCTGTGTTAGCTTTCCTTATCGCTTCGCCCTCTGAGAGTTTACAAATTGATTAGGAATCTGGGGTTTTTGTCTGGATGTTGAAGTTAGTTTGGGTGGTTTAATAACCCCAGTTACCCCACACTTTCTGTAAGTGGATGTCGTATTTCCCTGTCTTCAGCCCCATGAAACTTGTTGCCCTCCATGACCTTTTTGGGGCTGGTCAATAACCGTGTGGTGACATTTTTGGGCCATGCAGTAAATACTCCAGTGACCTTCCTCAAGCACTCCTGATGAAATATATCTAACTTTTCTTAATATTCAGTAGTGTCTTCTTTCTGTATTCTGGCCTGCCATTGTGAAAAATACACAAAACAGGAGCATTCGAGCAGCTTATTTGTTTAATTTCCCCATTAAGTAATAGGTAGCTATTTATTTTCCTTCTTCTTTCCATTGTCCCTTAGATATTTTTAGCTTTCTTGGTTCTGTCACTGTCTGTCTCTCTATCGTAGATTTTTTTTTTTAATTCTTCCTTTTATTTGTGTGCTGCTGTTTGGCTGTTTTTCTTCTGAGTTTGGTTGTGAAAGAAATCCAGCTTTATTGCTCTGGCTCCTCTCCTCCTTCCATAGTACTGTTGTGTATCATCTCTCTTTATTCTTACTAGAGAACTCACTTTTCTTATGTGTTTTATAGAATGAGTTGTTGCAAGAGTTGAAACATACTTAAGTAACCCCACAGCATAAATTTATCCTAGGGGGAAAGCAGTTAAAGTCCAGCTTTGCTGCCTTTCATGAAAACCTCCAGCCTCTCTCAGCTCCACAAGTTCCTGACGTTTGCATCTGTACAAAACAAAGTTACTCTGAACTCACAAAAGAGTTTTCTTATTACAGAATTAATAGTTGCTTTCAGCGGGATGGTCTTTATTTTTAGCAGATTTTGATTAATATGATGCTTTCCGTCTGTGTTCTCTTAATTTCCCAGTCAACGCAAAACACTTGTAGGCATTTTGTCTCCATTGCAGAGCTGTAGCAAAGGAGGAAGTAACCTTCTGTGGAAGGCATTAAATAGAAATAAATATGCCCAAAGTCAGCTGTTGATGTCTCTGATGCAGACCTATGTTAAACAGAACAGCTCTTCAGCAGGGCAGGAAGAAGGGCCCTGAAAGTTGGCTTACTTGCTTAAGTGGATTTAGTAGTATTTCTGTTTTTTAACAAAAAAATTAGGTTATGTTAACATCACTCTGAAATACTGCGAAATAAGTTTTGAAGGGCATGTGCTGCATATATAAAATGTATTTCTTCAGATTTTATTTAGTCTCTGCAATTCTGTTTTTACTTCCATCTTCTGTTTCCTTTGATTCAACTGCATAAAAGTGTAAAGGGTTTATTTTTTGCGAGCTCATTGCTGGGAGAGGGATATTATATCTGAGAAAATGACTGTGCTAGGCTTTTCAAATACAAATGTTTCATATACTTAATAAAAAATAAAATTGTCAAAATATTGAAAGAAATTTTGTCTGCAGGTGCTTCTGTGTGTCAAAGCCTGTTCTGTTGTAGATGAAAGTGCAACTGGTAGAGACAAACATATTTGTTTACTGATGTTTTCATTGTTCTGTACTCAAATAAAAATGCCAGGTGGCAGCATCAGTGTGAAAATACCAGGTTTTAGAAGCAACATTGAAGAAGCATATTTTGGTTATAAGAAAATCAGAGACTGAAGAATACAAGTGTGTTGAGGGTAAGTTACTGGTGAAGTGAAGAGGATGAGGGAGGTGGCTTAAACTGACCTGCTGAAAGTATCTGCAACCATAACTTTAGTGTCCTGTTTTTAATGCAAAGACTTTGGCATGAGAAAAGTCCTTAGGACACGAGAAAATCTTGCCCAAACACTTGACTTGGGCCAATATGCTTCCCACCTGTATGGGACTTGCCTCCCTGACCTCTGTGAGGCTTTGCACAGACCTTCTCTCCAAAAGTTCCCACCTTTCCATGGCATACTTAGTTTTGAGGACCTTATGTGGTTTCGCGCAATGAAGGCAAAAAAAAAAAAGGCAAAGCTGTGGAATTATGTAATATTAACTCTCACACTCTGTTTTAAACTCTATTTTGAGATGACTTGACTGGATTTCATGGTTACAGGGTCTCTTCAGCCTCTCTGCTACCTGGTGTAAAATTAAATGCAAGGGAGGAAGGGAGGGGTAGAAGCTCAATGCTGAAAAATGGCCACTGCTGGTGCATGTGAAAAATGATCACTATGCAAATGACCTCTTTCCTTTAGGAAATTTTAAAATAATGAAATCACTTTAATATACTTCTAGCAGGTCATTTAATTAAAAGGGTTTTAAAATTAAGTTTCCGCTGCTGAACAAACAAAATTGCAATGAATCTGGATTAGCAATGTAAATAGTTCGTTTAGTGGGTAAATATTAGACCACTGTGTGGTTGGAAACATGGAGAGGGAGTTTTACAGGGCAAAGTGTTCGACCCTGTCTGCCTCAAGGTGAGGTCTTGAATCTGTACGGAGGCCCTGGTCTTGTTTTGCTGTACTGGTGACTTTTAAACTTGGGCATATATCTAACTGGCTAAGCAGAAGCAAATTGATACTGGGTTTGAATATAGCAGCGTTGGGCCCAGTGCAACCTACAGCTGAATTCCCCTTTATTTTTCCCCATGAAAAGTCACCCCTCGGGTGAGGGCTGGACGTTGCCCCGAGGGTGAGGAGCAATCCAGGATGCAGCAGGTTCCCCTCTGACGTCCCGAGCAGAGATGGGGTCACGGTACGAGATCTACCGCGTTCACAAGAGAGTTATTTCAGTTGTAATTCCTGCAGCACGTGTGGTTCCCCTTCACAGGGCTGGCTTCAGACTGTTGAGATCCCTGAGGAATATTATTTGCATACTTTTACCTGTATTTTCTTTTTTTTATGCAGTCTTCCACAGGATTCCCATTCTGGCCCTGCTTCAACCTGTGCTTTTTCTGGTACTTTGAGAGAATTAACATGTTTTGACAGCAGTTTCCTGTTAACCTGTATTTCACTGATAAATGTATGTAGGCATTTTACATAGTATGTATGTGGAAGGTTTGTAAGGGAATCTGGGCACTGATGCTTACTTAGTCCCTACAAAATCAAAAGGGATGGAGTTTTATTAGTCTGAAAAGGGGAAAAAAACCTTTAATTGAAGTTTTTGCAATTTAGTGACTAGTTTGTGTCGTTTGATGCAAAATAGAGTTCCAAAATTAGTGTGAAATACTGGTTTTAAACTCACTTATAAAAACCAAGAGCAAGCACATTTGAAAATTGATTAGAGCTGCATGAAGCTGTTCCCCAGAGATTTGAACTCTGGTGCATATGCCCTCCCAGCTATCTTAGTCATTGCTGCTTTGCCCGTCTAGTTTGCAGCTGGCTCACCTTGTTCGTTTGTGCTGACCTAGTTTATCTGATTACTTTAGTTGGCCATGGCAGAGGAGGAGAGAGGAAGGAAAAAAAAAATAAAAATAAATTTAAAAAAAAGTTGCTTCTTCCAGTCTGGCAAGGCTTCTCCCTTCTCCCTTGCAGCCACCTCTGTTTCACATCTTTTAAGAGCAAGGTTGCTAATACACCACGCTCTGTTGCTGCATTATAGTAAGCTTCAACAGGACGTCCCTCTTCAAGGCTGTTCTCAGGGGCGGAGATGAGGATTTTTGCAGTAACAGTGTATGCAGAAATGCATATACTTGTCGACATATGTTTAGACTTTGGCAGTAAGCAGCGTGAAAGCAAGTAGTGTTTTAATAAAAAACAAAAGCCAAAAGACCATTCTGTTCAGGGGACTAAAATACTTGTGAATTTTGTGAATAATTTTGGCAAACCTTGTGTTTTCTTATTATTTTAATTTTCTTTTTTCAGAGCAGAAATTGAACTATGCTGTTCCCATCCTTATTTAAGTTTTGGATTTTTGTAATTGATTTTTTTTTAAATTGAGGTTGAATATATTTTCATGCTCTTCTGAGTTACTCTGAAATTTCTCCTCCTATACACTAATTATTTTGCTTTAGTGGCTAAACTGAGATATCCATTATTCACAGAACTCCCTAATTATAAATATCAGACCAAGACAATTCAATACTGCTCTCTGCTCTGTGGTGAAAGTTACGGGGGGGGGGGGGGGGGGGGGGGAAGATAAGCTTAACATATTTTTTAACATATTTTCAGTACCCAGAGCAGCGTGCTTCAAGTGTGTATCTTCTTCTAACCATAGAACACTTTTACTACCAAAGGCAAATCTCTGGAGTCTGTCCAGTCCCTTCTTTTTTTTTTTTTTTTTTTGTTTATGGGATGGATATTTAAAAAAAAAAAAATTGATAGCTTAGCCAACGTCACATAAGACTTGGTGAATAACAAAAATGACAAGGGAAAAATACAGCACAATTTCACACCTGAGATTGAAGGCGTTGATTACCGTCATTTTGATGATGGGCCTTTTATACATCTGTAGTGGTTAAGAAAGACTTTACGGCTTGGAGCATGAGTATTTTAGAGTGATTGAAAATTGTTGAAGAGCTACGAATTTGGTAAAGTGCTTCAATTTGTTAGTGACTCAAGCGGCATTGTAGTGAGTTGTGTAGGGCTTTTAGTCCGGTTGTATACACAACCTATAAATATTCTTGTAATCTTCCCTAGCATTTTATTCCCTACCCCGCCCCACGTGTTGGTGCTGTTGCTCGTAAGGCTTCCTCTGCAAATACCAACATTTCTGTCCGGGAGCAGTGTCCTGCGCACAGCC
The DNA here is from genome assembly GCF_949628215.1 of Phalacrocorax aristotelis. Classification (NCBI taxonomy): domain Eukaryota; kingdom Metazoa; phylum Chordata; class Aves; order Suliformes; family Phalacrocoracidae; genus Phalacrocorax; species Phalacrocorax aristotelis. The sequence continues at coordinate 4,827,934 of NC_134311.1, forward strand.
TCAGCCTGGCCCAGGTGAAAGGGAGGGGGATCACTGCATATCCTGATGCTGGGGGTGACATTAGTCACGCTAAAGGTGCACCACCCCCTTGCTGTGGAAAAAGAGGCTGCGTTTCACTCACGTGTTTAAAGACTAAACAGTCTGCAAAACTGAGATCAGAAAGGGCTTGCTATTTAAAAAAAACCATAATCCTGGCACAATTAAAAAAGTACTAAGTTGTCACTTTCTTACTAACTCTTATGGATATGGTATGACTTTCTTACTCAAAGTGGTCTTAGGTATTGTAGAGAAACTGTCTCCTTATGTGGTGACGTGATTTGGTTATTTTGAGTGTAAATGACAGCTTCTGCACATGCTTTATGATTTTTCTCCTCATTTTGCAAAGCAGCATGAGAATAGTCCAATTTGCTTCGCAATTGCAATTGCCCATCTTAGTCAGGCAGGAACGCCTGAAAGTTGTGGGTTTATAATACAAATGCGCTGCCTTGAAATAATGAGAAACATTCACATATCCCATCGTAGTGTGTTTCCTTCTCAGTGTTACACAGAGCAAATAAATAAATAAAGTTTCTTAACAAATTTACACTAAGCTTTCTGCAAAAACTTGAATTTTTTTTTTCTTCATCATTACACATTCGGAATGACCTATGCCTTCCCCTTCGCGGGTTGCTTTTGACTTTTGTAAATCCAGTACCATCATAGCTATGATACAAATTGCACTTTGTCTTCTGATTGAGTATAAGCCCAAGATCATAGAATCATAGAATCATTAAGGCTGGAAAAGACCCTTGAGATCCTCAAGTCCAGCTGCTAACTTATCACTGCCAAGTCCAGCACTAAACCATATCCTCAAACACCACATCTACTCTTCTTTTAAATACCGCCAGGGATGGAGACTCCACCACCTCTCTGGGCAGCCTGTTCCAATGCCTGACCACTCTTGCAGTAAAGAAATTCTTCCTAATATCCAACCTAAACCTCCCCTCATGCAGCTTGAGGCCATTTCCTCTCATTCTATCACTTGTGACTTGGGAGAAGAGACCAACCCCCACCTCACTACAGCCTCCTTTCAAGTAGTTGCAGAGAGCGATAAGGTCTCCCCCAAGCCCCCTCTTCTCCAGGCTAAACCCCCCCAGCTCCCTCAGCCGCCCCCCAGCACACTTGTGCTCCAGACCCTGCCCCAGCCCCGCTGCCCTTCTCTGGACACGCTCCAGTCCCTCAGGGGCCTTCTTGTCCCGAGGGGCCCAAACCTGAGCCCAGCATTCGAGGTGGGGCCTCCCCAGGGCCGAGCACAGGGGCCCCATCCCTGCCCGGCTCCTGCTGGCCACACCAGTGCTGACACAAGCCCGGGGGCTGGTGGCCTCCTTGGCCACCTGGGCACTGCTGGCTCATGCCCAGCCGGCTGTCAGCCAGCACCCCCAGGGCCTTCTCCGCCGGGCACTTCCCAGCCCCTCTGCCCCAGGCCTGGAGCGTTGCCTGGGGTTGGTGTGACCCAAGGGCAGGACCTGGCACTTGGTCTTGTTAAACCTCATAGAACTGGCCTCGACCCATCGACCCAGCCTGTCCAGGTCCCTCTCTGCAGAGCCTTCCTGCCCTTGAGCAGATCAACGCTCCTGCCCATCTCGGTGTCATCTGCAAACTTACCGAGGGTGCACTCGATGCCCTCATCCAGATCATCAATGAAGATATTGAACAGGACCGGCCCCAACACTGAGATCATAAACCTCCTGGTCTGAATCCTCACGGGGAGCAAGATTTATATCTGTCCATTTGGGGATGCATACTTGTTTTCTTGGGGATTGGCTGGAAGCAAGTGTCAGCACTTTGCTTCCCTCAAAGATGATGGGAACATTCACCCAAGGGGGAAAAAAAATCACCAGTATTCATATAAAATTTGTATTGGTTTTCACCCAGCTCTACCCATAATAATGAGTCTAACAAGTTTCCTCATTGGAGCACTTTTATTAAGAACACATTTATGAATTAACATGTGATTACAGGTATGCTATATTCTGTACAGTTATAATTTTGCAATACTGGCAATAAGGCACAGTGGTCTGGTTTTTATTTGTAGCCTCTGAGACATCTGACCTTTTTAGGGCTGAAAGAGCAGTGTTTAAAGAGAAAAGTGACAGTAATCCAGATGCAGTTATGCGCAGTCTTATGCAAAACAAAACAAATAAAAAAGACAAAGAAAACAAAAAAGTCTCAGCCATGAAGTTGCGAATCCCTAGCAGTGAGTCATTGCAGCGGATTAACTCTCAGTTCCATGAAAGCCGAGCTGAGCTGGTGGTGAGCGTCTGCTAAAAGCCTCACTCAAAGCTTGCTCAGACCCTCATGTGAAGGGGTGAGAGACTTGGCAGCTGGAAGGGAACGAAGGACTTGGTTTTCTATATTTCAGTTTGCAAAGTGTACCAGCCATTTGGTCAACAGGTGCCCACCCTGGGCTCTGGCTGCACCCTTAGCACTGGGAATTTGCGTTCCCACCAACAAAGCATGACATGACGTAAGGAGCGTGCAAGTCCTGGTGAGAAAAGAGAAGTGATATGAGGCCAGATGAGAATTCATGCGAGATGGCAGCAAGGGAAAAGAGATAGGGCTGCATCGGAAGCAGTGGCAGAGCAAAATACTACACTATCAGGCATGCCGCAAGGGTTTTCTTCCCCCCCACAGATCAGTGCCATCTCTCTCCAGAGGATGGTGGGCAGATGCATTGTGAAGCCATGCTCTGGCTGTGTCAGAGTCTGCCTCAGAGCATTGGCCTTCCTGCATCAAGTCAGAGCAATTCCTCTTCTTTAGGGCTGTGTTGGAGCCTCCAACAACACGATTTTATAGCTTGTACAAATCACAACCTCATGGGACCTTCTTCCATCACTTTTCCTCTCTCCTATCAAAATTATCTTCCACTGCTTGTCTTCTCTGTATTGTCTGGGTCGCTCCACATCACATGGGGCATTCCTTACCCTTTCATAGCTGTAACTTTTCATCATATGCTCCCTTTTTCAGAATTCAGCAGCATCGTTATCATTTGAGATACGTTTGCCTGCTCCAGTGATGTTTCTGTCAAACCTGGTTCCTCCATTTGCTGCAGTCACTAGTGTCTTCTGCCACGACAGCAGGTTATCACTTATTATTGCACCTGCTTTTGAATCTTGATCCCTTCCTGTATATATGTGTGTGTAGTGTTGGATATATATGAAGAAGAAGGAATAGCTGGGGGGAAGGCACAGGCAGAAAAATGACTCACCTCTTGATGTAGTGCTCACTCCTCCCATCCTACTATGCACCTTCCCTCCCCTCTGAAGGCAGAGACCTCCTGCCACCTCATACATCTCCCTGCAACTTTGTTGAAGTGAGGTTGTAGCCAGATTCCTCTCCACAAGAGAAATCTCTTCTGCAAGTTGCTGAGCTGCGGCCTCAGCAATAGGATTTGATTGATAGATAGTTTGTTCCTTCACTGAGTTATTCAGCGATGCTTATGTGGTGATGATGCCCAGGTGATGTATATGTGTCTCTGTGCATGAGGATCAAGCCATCAGCTTCTGGGGTGAGATAATTTAACTCCCTGCACCTTTTTTTGAGAGATCCTGAATGCCCAGCTGGGGATGCGGATGTAGCAGACAGCTACCTCGTTACTCATTTTAGGTCATCTTTGCAACTAGAGCTCTGCCTTGGCTCTGTTGCCATGGGGCCTTAAGTTGTTTTGTTAATAAAGAATGAAAAAAATAAATACAGGTAAGAGGGAAATAGGTGAGAAGTGCTGCTTTGTGGTACTTGGTGCTACGTGTCAGTGCTAACACGAAAGTCTTCTGGAAACCTTGTGCTGCACCTAGAACATAAAATTGTATTGCTTTTAAAAGCCAGCTTCTTGTGAGCGGTGTTGGGATGCACTGCTCAGGGAAAGGCTTTGATAAGGCACTTTAAGGATAGACAACATCATTTTTAGTGCAAAGAGTCTCAGAGGTGTAGGCAGGAATAACCTCTACCCAACACCTATTTTTAAAGACTATTACACAATGATTTGAGAATTAACCATGAGACCTCTGGGTGACAGAGCAGTCCTACATGGCCAGCTTAAGTGGTCCAAGCAGGGGGCTTTTGTTGATCGCTGAAATGCAGGATAATTGGCTGACTGAATAATTTGCTGTTTTTGTTTCTTTTTTTAATTATTGCTATGTCACCCCAAGAAAGAACCAAAAATACTGGTGCCTGGAATCAAATTCTCTGCTAGTTAAAGTTGCTGAGATCTCTTTTATCTAATAACTTATATATGCTTTACGCTACCAGATGTTCCACATTCAACAGCTCTTTATTTTGAGAGAAACAGGGCCTTTGACTAAAAGAGTAAGAATATACCAAGAGGTGTCCAGTTGAAGGCGTTCTGTTTGTACTGGTGGTTTCTCTTGGAACAGGCTGGGAAATGCAATGGCGACATCTCCCTATTTCCCTGCAAGTGACTTAAATACATGCATTGATGAAGACAACAGGATTACTCATATGTTTTATGTTAAGCATAATTAAGTATGCTTAATTAATAAACTGAAAATGCTTTTGCATCAGACTAATCAAACGTATTTTGGGAGAATCAGATAATTAAGGTCCTTATATTCCTGTACCTTTAATCAGCTGTTTAACCAAATAATTTCAAACAAGGTCTGACTTATCAGAGCAAAAAATTGTTTTGGATATTTTGAATTGCGTAATTTCAGTACTTTGCACACTTACAAATTTAAGAAACAATCCTTGAAGACTCTAAATGAGCTCTGCAATGAGTAAACTAAATAACTGCTATCAGAAAAATAAGAAAGAAAAGAACAGGAGGAAGCAAGCCTTCTGTTTCCTGTGGCTGTAGGTGTTCTTTGCTGCTGGCTGCAGGGCCAAACCCAGCAACAGCCTGTGGTATTCCTTAGTTGACTTGAACGTTTGACGTTATTAATAAGCAGGAGGCTTTAGTTCCTTTTTTTAGGCTGGGTCACGATCATGGCACATCACATGGGGCTGCCAAGGGGCTGCAGCCATTCACAGAATCACAGAATCACAGAATCCCAGGTTGGAAGGGACCTCGGGGATCATCTAGCCCAACCTTTCTGGGAAGAGCCCAGTCTAGACAAGACGGCCCAGCACCCTGTCCAGACGGCTCTTGAAGGTGTCCAATGTGGCCGAGTCAACCCCTTCCCTGGGGAGATTATTGCAGTGTTGACTGTCCTCACTGTGAAAAATTTCCCTCTCGTGTCCAATCGGAATCTCCCCAAGAGAAACTTGTGTCCCTTCCCCCTTGTCATCTCCATGGGACTCCATGTAAAAAGAGAGTCTCCACCTTCTTTGTAGCTGCCCCTTAAGTACTGGTACATGGGGATGAGATCCCCTCTGAGCCTCCTTTTCTCAAGGCTGCACAAACCCAGCTCCCCCAGCCTATCCTCGTATGGCAGCTTCCCAGTCCTCTGATCATCTTGGTGGCCCTTCTCTGGACCCCTTCCAGCCTGTCCATATCCTTTTTGTACAGCGGGGACCAGAACTGTACACAGTACTCCAGGTGTGGCCTGACAAGCGCTGAGTAGTGCGGGATGATGGCTTCTTTCTCTCTGCTGGCGATGCCCTTGTTGATGCAACCCAGCATCCTGTTGGCCTTCTTGGCCGCAGCAGCCACTGTTCGCTCATGTTGAGCTTTCTGTCCACCAGGACCCCCAGGTCCCTTTCCACAGAGCTGCTCTCCAGCCAGGTGGATCCCAGTCTGTGCTGCACTCCCGGATTATGTTTTCCCAGGTGCATGACCTCACACTTGTCCTTGTTGTACTTCATAAGGTTCTTGCTGGCCCACTCTTCCAGCCTATCCAGATCTTCCCGCAGAGCAGGTCTCCCTTCTGGAGTGTCTACTTCCCCACTCAACTTGGTGTCATCAGCAAACTTCATCAGGCTACACTGGATGCCGTTATCCAGATCACTTACGAAGATGTTGAATAACACTGGGCCCAATATCAATCCCTGGGGGACCCCACTTGTGACAGGTTGCCAGTTTGAGAAAGAGCTATTTACCACCACCCTTTGGGTGCGGCCTGTCAGCCAGTTCCCCACCCCCTGCACAGACCACTTGTCTAGGCCATAATGCATCAATTTCCCCAGGAGGAGACTGTGGGGGACCATATCAAAGGCCTTGGAGAAGTCCAGGTAGACAATGTCCACCGCCCGCCCCATGTCAACCAGGCAAGTCACTCTGTCATAGAAGGCCACCAGGTTTGTCAAGCACGATCTGCCTTTAGTGAAGCCATGTTGGCTTTTCCCAATCACGTGCTTCACTTGACTTGTGATGGCCCCCAGGAGGATTCGTTCCATAACTCTCTCAGGGACTGAAGTAAGGCTGATGGGCCTATAGTTACCCGGATCCTCCCGCGAGCCTTTCTTGTAGATAGGGGTAACATTTGCCTTCCTCCAGATCCCTTGTTCTCCACGACTTCTCAAAGATTATGGAGAGCGGCCTTGCGATGATGTCAGCCAGCTCTCTCAACACCCTTGGGGGGATGGTGTCAGGGCCCATTGATTTGTGGGGGTCAAGCTCCTGTAGTAGTTCATATACTAACTCTTCCTTCACTGATGGTGGGTCGGTGTTTGGTTGAATTGGCAATTTCGTTCCCAAAGCCTGGGACCCAACAGTGCTGGTAAAGACAGAGGTGAAGAAGGTGTTGAGGACCTCTGCCTTTTCTGCATCGTTGGTGATTGGTTCTCATTTTCTGTTTAACAGTGGGCCTATGTTTTCCTTCTTTTTCTGCTTATGGTTGACATGCCTGAAGAAACCTTTCTTGTTATTTTTGACATCTACGACTAGTTTCAATTCAAGCTGAGCTTTTGCTTTTCTGACTGCGTCTCTGCACGCTCTGGCAATGCCCTTGTATCCCTTGATAGATAATCCTCCACTTCTTCATCTCTGGTGTACTTCCCTTTTGGATTTGAGTAGACCCAGGAGGTCATGGTTGAGCCATGGGGGCCTCTTGCTGTGCTCACTTCCCTTTCCTTTTTAGGGGATAAACTGGCTTTGTGCTTCCAATAGAGAGTTCTTGAAGAACTCCAAGCTCTCACTAGCTCCTTTGTCTTCCATGGAAGCTTCCCATTGAATCCCTCCCAGCTGAGCCCTGAGTGAACTGAAGTTTGCTCTTCTAAAATCCAGAACCCTTGTCTTAGAGCTGACCTTCAGCACACTCAGCAGGATCCCGAACTCCACAATATTGTGGTCACTGCAGCCAAGGCTATCACTAACGGAGATATTACAAAGCAGGTTTTCTCGATTTGTGAAGAGCAAGTCCAGCAGCGCCTCCTTCCTGGTTGGCACGTCTATCATTTGTATCAGGAAACAGTCCTCTACGCATTCCAGGAACTTGATGGATGATATGCGAGCTGCCGTATTGTTCTTCCAGCAGGTGTCTGGGTAGCTGCAGTCCCCCATCAGGACCAGGTTCTGCTGGCCAGAAGCTTGCTTTAGTGCCCCAAGTATTGCTTCATCGGCGCTGTCATCATGGTTAGGAGGTCGATAGCAGATGCCCACTGTGAGGTCCTGCTTGGAGATGACCCCTCTGACTTCAACCCAGAGGCATTCGATAGAGCAGTCGCAGTCACCATAGTTGTCTTTGATACATTCAAGGTTTTACTTGATGTAGGGTGTGACTCCTCCACCTCTCCTACCCTGCCTGTCTTTATGAAAGAGCCTATAACTGTCCATTGTGACCCCCCAGTCGTTTGAGGTCCCACCAAGTTTCAGTTACTCCTATGATGTCATACCCTTCTGAGTGGGCACAGAGCTCCAGTGCCTCCTGTTCGTTACCTAGACTGCGTGCATTTGTGTACATACACTTGCAGTGATTGCTCTTCTGTTTCACCTCTTGGGAGACAGCTAAGGAACCTTTACCACCACACTGCTTGGCCTGACTTACTCCTCTGTTGGACGTGCTGGTGTGAGTGTTTTCACAACAGATCTCACTCCTCAAGTCCTTCAGCTTAAAGCCCACCTCACCAAGTTAACCAGCCTACTGCTGAAGATTCCCTTGCCCCTTTTAGACAGATGGATTTCATCCCTCCCTAGCATGCTGTCATTGGTGAAGAACACCCCATTGTCATAGAAGCCAAACCCCTTACGGTGGCACCAGCCACGTAGCCAGGAGTTGATATACATTATACACCTGTTTCTGGCTGCTCCCTTCCCTCGAACTGTCAAAATGGAAGAGAAGATCACCTGAGGCAGAGACATAGAGGGTTCCTCTAGTCCTTCCCTTTTTTGGCTTAGGGTCTTGCCTGCAGCATCCATGTCTCTTAAGAGGTTGAAGTGAAAGCTTGGCTTTGTGAACTGCTCATGGGCAGAGAAAAGTTTCTAAACCACAGAGCTTGCGCCGACGCCGAAGAGGGCATGGTGGCCAGGGCTCAAGTGTGTAAATTCAGCCATTGCTGTGAAATACGCTGGTCTCATCCTTGCAGCCTTCATCTCATCTGCAGCTCATCTGCTTTCTACCAGGGTCATGCCCGAGCTCAGTAAGCGCCGTGCCTGGCGGCGGTGGGCAGACCTATCGGCCCAAGCATGGGGTGAGGAACTGGGTGTTTGTGGGGCTTGAATCCACTGCAGGCAGTGGGGTTGCTGAGGCTCCCTGGTGGGGATTGAAATGGCTTCCTCGCTTTTGGGGATGCTGCTTTCATGCTGTGGGCATGCAGAAGTGGCTGAGAGCTTGCATAACCTCTGGTCTGCTAATAAGGGATTTCAGTGCCCCTTGTTGTCAGTCCTGTACCTTTCCTGGGAATGGATTTTAACTTAAAAAAAAAAATAGGTTAATTTTTTGTGAATTTGCCAACTGACAGTTCACCTTTAGTAAATGGTCCTGCATATACCTCAGTCCTGAAGGACTGAGAAGAGTCCTTCGGGGGAAAAAAAAAAAGGTAATAATAAATAATCATTTAACAAAATTTAAAAATGTATTTTTTTATCCCATTTGGCCTGTGAGAGGGCAAAATGTATTAGCTTTTTATGAAGATGTAGATTTGACAAACAAGGGTTTGCTTTCCTTTGTTGCTAATAACAATAACAATAATAATAATAACAACAACAATAATAATAGCAGCTCATATGTGTGGAAAGTAGCAAGCCCAGCTGAAACAAGTGCACTCGCTAGAAACGTTCCCGCAGTCTCCAGTGCAGCTACAAAGCATTCCAGCCTGAGTGGCAAAATCAGTGGTGGAAGTAAAGTGTCAGCAATTATTCCAGAAGTAAAACCTCTCTTTTGGAGTATTTTTTTTGTCATTTCATGCTTGTGCGTTATTTGCTGGAGGGGGTGTTTGGGTGATTAGTGGTGTGGGCAAACCTTGGCTGCAGGGTGAGCGCTGGCTGACCTGTGCTGAGGTCTCCTGCCCCAGCACCCCGCTTTCTCACCAGCCCATGCCGAATGATGGGGGGCCGCCTGGTGCTGCCCTTCAGGGATGGCTGCTGCTCTGCCAACACCCGCTGCAAGGAGCCTGACGTGCTTCAGCATCCAGATCATCAAATGAAATGAGAGTTTTCTTCTCTTGCAGATAAAGCAGACTAGGAAGACAGAAAAGTGCTTGCCTAGCAAAGTAGTGGTTTTTTTTAACAGTGCTTTGCTTTTTTGCAGCTGCCTGCAGATAGCTTCAGCAAAGCAGTGAAGCGTGTGTGGTATTTGGCCTGTTTATAGTTATTCTATTAGCCTGGTCTCTTTCCTCCCGTTCCTGCCATTCTGCACACATAGGCAGTGCATTGCTCTGTCCAAAAATGTCCCCTACTAAACCAAACAGGTTTGTACCCCGTGTGTGTGGGAGGTGGCCGGTCCCCGTTCCTTCCTACAGAATAACATCAGAAGGGAAACATGAGAAGAGTTGTGAGAAGGTAGGATTTGTGTGCCCAGCTCTGTGGCAAAGCTCCTCAACCCAAACCCTGTCAGACTTTACTCGTTTTGGTCTGCAGACCATATTCCTGTTTCCCAGAGGTGGATGTGAAGATGTTTTTATTGCTGGAGGAAGAGTATGCAGAGGGAGCATCCACAGCAGCATCTCCGGACCATCACCACACACAGATTTTCCTGACTTAGAAAAATTTCTGCAGCTAAATTTTCCAGCAGTTATGTTATTTAGAAGGAGAGCCAAGCACCTGGAAAGGATTAAAAGGGGTCTGATTTTCAATATTTCTATGAAGCTTTTTGCTTTAATACAATCACTTTCTTAGCGAATTATTTTGTAAGAGGAAGAGAGGGATCGCCACTTCCCTGCCACTGAAGTGGATCCGTCCCAGGGGCTGCTGAGGACATTACGCAAGGCATGGGGTACCCCACGCTCCACTGGCTGATGTGGAAGGCAGGCTGAAGGCTGAACGAACCTACCCTTGCTGGAGAGTTTTCCTGAAATCACAGAAAATTGTTATAGGAGTTTCAGCAATCATTTTGGTGTTTCATCCATGTGCTGGCTACCCTCACTGCCCACGCTATTTGAGGTTAGACAAGATCCCACCGATGCACAATGCAGTTCCAGAATACTGCTGAAGAAGTAGTTAATTTGTGTTAATATTTGTGGGTCTTTTTTTTTTTATTACAATGCTGTGAATACATATTTTGTAAGAATATGTATGATTTGTTCAGAACTGAAGAAAGATTACAGTCTTGTCCTGCTTTATTTTTTTGGGGGGAAAAGGCTTTCTCACTGCAAAGAAACCTTTTTTTTTTTTTAACACAATTACTTCCTAAAAATATTTCTCCAGCTGAAGGAAGGAAAGTTTCTAACAGTTGTGTAGACTGCTGACACCCACAAGGACACATCTCAAACAGTCCTCGATCGCCTAATTCATGAAACGGAGCCTTCATTCTCAAGAGAAAATTACAAAATAATGAAATGTATTAATGCACTCGACTCCAGCAGCCGCCTATCCCCCGACTGAATACTTTCAAGCCATTGCCAGGAGCAGGCGATTCTGACATGACAGACCTTTCCCATGAACTTCCCCAAGCTGCACTTTTACTGAAACAAAAGTCTCCAATGGCCTGGAGATGCCAGCACAGCTCCTTTTAGTTCACACACTGTTTGGTGCTCCGCAAAGCAGCTTTCCGTGAACTTTCTCCTCCCCGTGGAAAGGGTTTGCCATACCTGCAAAAAGCCCAGGGTTTTTCCCAGGCAAGCTTCTTCTGTCTTGACAAAGACAGAAGGTGGGGGCTGGTTTGGAAGCCCAGGTGCTGGGACTGATGCGCAGGAATAAAGCAACAGTGAAAAATCCCTGCATAAATATATTAATTTAAATTCAGTGTATTTTGGGTTAACAGCTAAAACTTTTATAAAATCAAATAACCCAGTATTCTGCGTTATTTTGCAAACATACCTTTTCTGAAAACAAAACAAAACCACACCAAAATCTGAAAACAAACCAAAAACATAAACCAAAAACAAACTATATGTCCCCACCCTTTATTAATTTAATCAGTAATTATAGTAGTAGTTTTCTGAAAACTGTAGTAAGGTTATTTGTACTTTGTGACTTAAACAACAAAGTTGGAGATTTTTTTAAGGTGCATTCTAGTTTTTACAGATACCTTTGTAATCCTGTAGTCTGTGCCAGTTGGTATGAGATTGATTAAAAATCGTACACTTCTGCTATACATCTAAACTGTATTTGTAATACTAATGCAATAGATATTGCCAAAATTTGTGTTTATTCTGTGTTTGAAAAAGTTAATAATCTTCCTGGCTTTGGAGCTCTCAGTTCCAAAATACTGCAAAATGTTGTAATTATATTTAAAGTGAAAGCAAGTTGGAAAAGCCTGTAAAAATGATGATTTAATTATACTAATCTCCTGTAATTGAAGGCCATTATGGAAAGGAAGGAGTAGGTCAGTTTATGTGAGAGCTTATCCTTCAGGAAAAAAAAAAGAAGAAATATGAAGTGTCTTTTATATTTGTATTTCATATTGATTTTAATACAGAATTCACATCTGTGTGAGAAAAATACAGGGATTTATGTCATGATTTGGCTCATTGAAGTATAAGGCATTCATTTAGTAGCAAGCTCTCCTTTTTAACAACAACAAAACAAATACTGGAATACTTGTGATCCATAAACCATCCTGGATTACTAAACAGACATAATTATGAAAAACAAATAAGTAACTTAAAGATGATTTAGAATGCATGCATGCAATGCATGCAGCAAAGCAGAGCTCCCTGCTGGGTGGGGTTCATAGCTATTGCTATTAAATTATGCAGGCAGTGTAGCATTGCTTTTTATTCTCTAAACTATTTTAATTGGGTTGTGTAAAAAGCCTTCTGGAGAGCAAAACAGGTTTGGGTTTTTTTTTTTTATATTTACAACCATCAATATGATACCTCACATTAAAGTAAACTTTTATTTACAGCTCCTTCAGCTTCAAGAGAATTTAAGCAAGAAGAGCAACAGCATTTGCTTTAAAATAAGTAAAAATAGTGTTTCTGTGCTTTCACTGTCAGTGCCCTCCCGGTCCTCCGCAGCCCGGCGGGGCAGTGGGGCTGGGCAGGGAAGGATGTGAGGATGCTACTGAACCCCTGGGATGTCGCAGGGAAACGGGACCGTGCCTTCACAGTCCCCTGCTTGCCTTCTGCTTTCCCTCATTTGTTTGGTCTGGGTTTTTTTGTCTGTTTGTTTGGGTTTTTTCTTTTGTTTACATTGCTTTTTCCCCTTTTTAAAAAAGATTTTTATTTTGCTTTGAAAGACATCTCTTTGCAGCTGAATAAGTGGCCGGGCAGCCCTGGGATGGGGGTCTGGTCTCCGGGCAGACCCCCAGCGGAGCCCCCTGGAATGCGGCTGCTCCCCCTCCCGAGAGCATCCCAAATGCCTGTCCTGTTCGCAGAATTTTGGGGCCCTTCCCTGAGTTTTGGGGACCAGCAGAGCTGGAGGGGGAAGGCTGTACCAGATCCCTCCCACACCTCGTACTGCTCAAGTTGTGGGCATGGATTGTAAGGTGTGGATGTGCAGCTCATCCCTTTGCAGTATTAAAAAGCAAGGAAAAAAAAGGAAAAAAAGGAAAAACAGAAGAAAAAAGAAAGAAAAAAGGAAAAAGTGAAACAAAGAAGAAAAACAGGAAGAAAAGAAAAGAAAAACAAGAAAAAAGAAAGAAAAGAAAAAAGAAAACAAAAAGAAAAGAAAAAAGAAGAAAAGGAGGAGGGGAAAGGAAAGGAGGGCATTTCTAGGCTGATTCTTTTCAGTGTGTGCATCCTTGGAGCTGGCAAACATTCCCCTTTATTATTCCCTTGAGGGAGCCGTGTGGCAGAAGAAATAAGCAGGGAAGGGAGGTGCGTGCCCTGGGACACCCTTGCCCAGCAAAATGGTCAGGGGTGTGGCGAGGAAAGGAGATTTCCTGTTGCCCTGTGGAGGAAGGACAGGGAAGCTCCTGGCTGTCAACAGCCTTGAAAGTTTTCTCTTTTCAGAGTGCGCGTCAGTGCACAGACACGTCTTGGGAGCGGTGCAAGGCAGGGGACAGGATTGCAGGATTAGGTAAAAGGTTTAAAAAAAATGCTACTTTTTCCCATTTGTGTGGCAGAAGTTGGATGTATTTTGTGTTTTTGTGTAGGAACTGTTGCAGGACCAACCTGCCAATAATTGCTTTCTAAGCTGGTTGTCATCACCTGGGGTTTTCACAAGTCTTCTTGACAATTTCTTACATACTTTTCGTAATGACCAGAGCCTGAGAAAAATTCTTCTACATTACAAATGCTTTTCTATAAAATGCATTTTATGTTGGGCCGTAAAAGCACTTCACACTCAAACACATGCAATACAATATGGAGCTTTTCTAAATTTTTTAAAAAATAAATATTATTTAGAATGGTCTCTTCAATGAAAGTATTCATTTCTATGTTAAGTTATTTTTGTAATGAAATAATACTCATATTAATGTCTTAATGACAAATGTAATTAACTGTAAAGTGTAACTAAATGTAAAGTGATGGGGCCCCTGTGCTCGGCCCTGGGGAGGCCCCACCTCGAATGCCGGGCTCAGGTTTGGGCCCCTCGGGACAAGAAGGCCCTTGAAGTGCTGGAGCGTGTCCAGAGAAGGGCAGCGGGGCTGGGGCAGGGTCTGGAGCACAAGTGTGCTGGGGGGCGGCTGAGGGAGCTGGGGGGGTTTAGCCTGGAGAAGAGGAGGCTGAGGGGAGCCCTTCTCGCTCTCTGCAGCTGCCTGAGAGGGGCTGGAGTGAGGGGGGGCTGGTCTCTAGTCACTAGTGTCACAAGTGATAGGACGAGAGGAAACGGCCTCCAGCTGCGTCAGGGGTTAATGGTTGGACTCGATGATCTTAAAGGTCTTTTCCAGCCTAAACAATTCTATGATTCTGTAATGTTTTACTAGTACTCTAAATTTCATCTACAGACACAACTAATGAAATAATGGAAGAAAATGAGTTTAATACAAAGTGTGAATAATGAGTGTTCTGAAAAAAATAAAAGAGAAGGGAGATTTCATTATTTTCATGTCTCCTGGGAGGTGGTTTTTTTTTTTCCAGTAGTAGGTATAAAACTGACATTGAAAGATTTTCCTCCATATAGTTGTAAGACCTAGTCATAGTGTTAATAAATAGCAATGGTATTTTACATTAACTGTGGCAAAAGAAACAAAACCTGATTCAAAAGAAGAAAGAACAGTCAACTGAGGCATCACTCTTCTCTCCACCTGCTCCACAAAACCCTCAAACTCTGCTCCACATCCCTTCATCCTCAAATGTGTTTAGTGATTTTAAGGTTCAGATATTTGATCAGAATGGCAAGGATGCAGGAAGACCATAAAAATGTGGTGCTTTTAGTTATTCTTTCTTGCAATATGACACAGATAATCTCCTCCACACGTGTCCTGCCTGTGTGCCTTCACCATCAGCAGTTCTGGGGACCCCGGGGTTCCTCTTGCTGCAGTGCAGGGTAAAGGGCTCTAGGAGTGGGCAACACACTCGGACTAAGCTCCTAAATGCATCTTATCACTTGTCATCTTTTCAGCCTTTCCTCCTCCCATTTTGGTGTTCCCCATCCTGGCTTTCCTTTTACCCACTCACTTCATGAACTTCTTGGGGGACCCAGCCTTTTCTTACCCAATGTTAGCAAAAAAAGCCTCAACAGGTGGCCACAGACAGATGCACAGATCTGTGTTCTCCTTTCTTCCCATTTAACCCCAGTCCCCAGGGGAAGAGTAGTTGAGATGCTGCACGGCGTCAGATGGACGGTCCTTCAGAGCAAGTGCTCCATCTCTGGTGGTGCCCAGTTGAATTTATGTCCGTGCCTAGGAAGGGTCAGATGTGGTGAGGTATGATCATACTAAGGGAGCCACATGTCCCTGTCAGCAGTGTCTTTCATGTATGTGACCCAAGTTTGAGACCCAAAGGGAACAGCAGAAAGGGTCTTTTTCACTAGAATTTGCCTTGAATCCCTGAGATGTTTAAAAAAATGAGCATAAGTTTCAGTGATGTAGCAGGTCACACCTGCAACATCTGATTCTGCTTTCTCCTGCTGGAGTTGGGTGAGGATTTGCTTTGTGTGATGGTTTTAAATTGGAAAGTTTTATTCCTAAGTGTGAAGAGGACAATGACAGGGTTCCTCCACCATGGTTTCATCATTTTACAAGTTAGAAAATTCAAGCTTACTGTAGAGTGGTAAGACAAAAAGTTAAAAAATGCTTGTTTGAACTAGGACCCATTTTCAGAGGCCGCATGAGTACAGAGACACCCACATCTTATTGAAATTTTACTGAGCACTGTATGAAAAGTGATCTTGAGCTCCAAGAAGGAGGAATTGGGCCTTCTGCTAGTTCTTAGTGCTTTTGAGGAGTGTGCTTATTCTGAGACTTTCCCAGCACATTCTTCAGAGCGCCATAAATTTTTACACAAGTATAGATGCAAAATTAAGTGACATCAAGAAAAAACAACCCTGAGTGAGGAAGGAAATTATCTTCCATCTCCACAATGAATTACTCTTTTTAGGAGAGATAGTAGGACCTTTAAACTATAATATAGTAGTGACATAATGCCCATTTACTGTTGGAGTTGTCGACTTGCTGTCATTGGCTTTTTTAAAAAACAAATGAGTTCAACACCTCTCAGGACAGGTTTGGGTATACTAGGCTCTGCAAAAAACCACTGAGTTATATTAGATGTCTCAAAGTACCCCTTCCCAATGTATTTTTTATAGCTTGGATATGCTGCCTTTGTCTCACATGGAAGTCATTGCATGAATGAAATCTCTTGCTTGGGTTGATGAAAACATATTTTTGGTATCTGCTCATCACAATCAGCCCACTAATTCTGGCAGTTTTTTTAACAGGGATT
The DNA here is from genome assembly GCF_949628215.1 of Phalacrocorax aristotelis. Taxonomy (NCBI): domain Eukaryota; kingdom Metazoa; phylum Chordata; class Aves; order Suliformes; family Phalacrocoracidae; genus Phalacrocorax; species Phalacrocorax aristotelis. Next base: position 4,844,236 of record NC_134311.1, read on the forward strand.
GAGCAATATTTGACAGTAGACATAATATTTTCATTTTTCAGCAGTGAACAATTATCCTCAGAGAAACATAGAAGGAAGGGAATGGATCCTTTTACATGATGGGAGTTATTCAGGCCATCGCCCTGATATTGACCCACATTTATGTTGATGTAGTTCTATGAATACATCTATCAAGCCTCAGGTCAGCTGGCCTTATTTTTTTGTTTCATAGAATCATGGTATCATTAAGGTTGGGAAAGACCTCTAGGATCATCAAGTCCAACCCTCAAACCAACACTGCCATGTCTCCTAAACCATGCCCTGAAGTGCCACCTCTACATGTTTTTTGAACAAGTTTCCTCCATGATTCCTATAAAACAGCCCTTCCAGAAGATGATTTCTATCATAATCTCCAAATTTCTGGTCTAAGCTTATTCATGCTTGGTTTGTATTCACTATCTTCTATGCAAAATATTTCATTTTGCTTATGTGGCTTTCTCCACTCATTTTTCCCCACCCTGCCCGTGTACTTTCAGAGGATAATTGTATTCTCCATGGTGATGGTTTTGGTAGGCCATAAGGTCTCTTTGAAGATATTCCTTTGAGACCTTAATGCACTCCTTTCCTCTGGAAGCAGAATGCAAGGTGTGCAAGATAAACCAGCATAAACGGTGAAAGCACCTAAAGCCTTTCTGTATAATACATGCATAGCAGATCTTCTGGAAGTTGCAGTTTTTAAATTCAGCAATGGTGTAAGTCCCAGTATGACAGGCTGACACTTCATGATGGCTTTGCAGAAAACTGAATTAGATTTCAACGTTTTATGAAATTCAGTGTCTTAGAGTCCTCAAACATACGTGAGGGTACCTGAACCAGAGAGAAATAATATCACAGCATGAAAGAGAAGCCAATTCTGCAAATGAATTAGCATTTCAGGTTTAGATTTAAAGACAGTAAACATGATGCTAAGGAATTTTAAGCCTTTACTTCTAAGCTGCAGTAAGCCAGCAAGAAAATTTTTTTTGCAATGCCACAGCAGTGAAATAATGACATCTCAAGGCCTGTGCGCTGCCTTAACAAGCAAGGAAAGTCCCAGAACTAGGTTGACTCAGCAGTACCTGACCAGATTGCTGGATGAGCTGAGGAAATATCATTGCCTTCAGGAATTAAATGTAGAAGCTCCTTTAGCTTGTGTAAAGTTCTCTGTAACATTTGAAAAGGCACTTGGAGAAAAAGTAGGCTGGTTTTTAATTTTAATGTTTCACTCATCTATTTAAGTACAGCTCTGGTTTGCTTTGTTAAATGTTAACAGGCGTCCCAAGTGAATAACATTTAAAAAAAATCAAATTCCTTTACTTACTCCAATATCAACTCACAAATATGGATATTAATGCCTACAGTTTCATCTTTCTAGCATTAAAACAATTTCAGCAGTTATTAAAAATATGTCACTTGATGTTATCTTCTAAATGCACAATCTCTTTATTGCATCCCAATCGAACAGGATAAAAGTGGAAGTGATATTCAGGTCCTGTTATTCTGCAGGCTGTTCCAGTTCCGATATCCAGACAGTATTTCTCCAAACACAGAACAAACAACGGCAATATTCACAGAGGGCTTTTTGCATGTGTGTGGCTACTTTCTGCAGTTGTCTTTATTCAGTTATGATTGAATTGAGTGCTTACGGGAAATAGCTGCAGTTTTCTCACCATCCCCACCTTCCGAAGCAGAACCTCATGCCTTGACTCAGCAGGATTCTCTCCAAAACCCCCCCATCTTGCAGCAGCCCAGGCTCCGTGCCCTCATTATTGCCCACTTTCTTCTTGTGCACTCTCTCCTATGATGGATGCTGCCAAGACCTCTGCCCCTGTAGTGTGGGTGATGCCAGTTGCTTCAGATTAATGGACAGCGATATTTGCTGTCGCTGGGTGGCTCAGAGGAGGCAGAGAGATGTAGTCTCACTGTTGAAAATCTTTTGTGTCCCACCCCTGTGTGAACTCCATTGGTTCTTTCTCCTTTTCAGCCACCCGCTGCATAGCTGGTGGTGAACAATACTCGATATGCCTTTGTCACTGCTGCTACCGCCAGATTGAGAGGAGAAGGGATTAGGGCTGGAAAGGAAAATGGATTAAGACAAGCCCTTATGAGGATCTGAGGAATATCAAAGCGCTGGGGAAGAGGAGCAGGGACCAGTGCTACTGCGGTGTCAACAACTATGATTTTTTTCTCAGCTTTGAGTATTCCTGGCCCTTCTTCTTGCTGTGCAAAAGACATCAGGGATGTGTCTTTACTTCTGACATTGCTCTCTTTCTGCTGTGAGGATGACCTTTCTCCTTCTAGCCCTATCTCCTCCCTGGCCAGGCCCTTCTATTTCTCCTCTCTCATCTGCTCAGAGATTTTTAATCTGTAAAAACTCTTTGCCACCTTGGACTTCTTGCTTAGATTCTCATCTCCACCCCCATGTCTCTCTCTTTTTTGCTTGGGGTTTTATTAACTCTGCAAGAAGGATTGGCACCATGTGAAAGGAACTCTCTGCCACTTTTCTCCCTCTATTTGTCTTACTGCCCTTTCTCTTTCTGATTTCACCCCCTGCTGTGCTTGGAGATTTCTAAAGTCCGCTCTGGTTCAAGTTCCTTGACTCATCCACTTGGTCCACCTGCTCCAGTCATGTTTCTTCTTCCCCTTTTTCCTCTTAAAACACTCTCTATCTCATACGGATCCCTCTTCTGGGCTCCCTATTGATCCCTCTCTGCTCTGCCCTTGGCATTCAGGTAGGCTGCTGTCCCACATCTCCTAACCGATGAACAGAGCTCATTTCTACCCTGCTCACATTGCCACCCTCCCTTGTTTTGTCTCCAGCATCCTTGATCCTATTGCTCAGTCTCAACACCCCACTTTTTCCCTTCTTTCCTTGCCACTTCTTCATTACCTTCTGGTCTGAATTTTAAATATTTCCTCCCTACAAAAACTGTCCTATGTCTTCCCTCCCCCCCATAAAGAATGGACTTAATTTTGTTCCATTTTATAGGTTTGAAGCAAAATGTGAAATGTGGGAAGGTGGCACTGACTGGGCCACTGTATACAGTAGTTCTGCCGTTAACCCTGTCTTTGTTAATGTAACTTTTCAGGAGATTTCCACCACTATATTTTTTAATACTTTCTGTCATCATTTATGCCTTGCATAGATGTTGTGTAAGATCGGACATAGGTGCTTTTTACTGTAACTAAGGAAAAGACTCTGAGTCCAACACCTCTCTATCTTTTCCCATAGTATTTCTTGGTCCAATAAGAGATTTTAGCTTTTCCTATGAACCCTGCTTTTCTACATTTAAAAGTGCTTTTCACTGGTTTCACATAACTACTTTCCAATTCAAGTCCAAGTGTGCTCAGTGTGGCACTAGGTTGAAGTTTCCAACACAGTCTTTGTGGCTGGTACAGGTTTTCTGCTGATTTGAATGAAATTTGTCCAAAGTTCTTTTGAAACTCAGAATCTCTGGGTGCTGAGATTTTCTGCTGCAGATGTGGGGCATGGAGATTTCAGAAGCCAAAGGGTAACACTGGTTTATAATTCTGCATTTGCCACTCTTGCAGTAGTAGTAGTCAGAGTAGGTTCCTAGCTCAGAAAAAGTGATTTCTAAAATTCAAAGCCCAAGTATCAGCAGCCCGTTACACCAAAATGATGGGCTTTTGGGAAATTGTTGTCTGTTTTATTTCTCTTTCCATGTTTAATCTTTATGAAAACTGAATGCATATATCTGAGGTGTGTGTTATGAGACCCACATGTTCCTTTCCAAGGAGAGTGTTGTTGTATCCCTACCCTTGTGCACCAACCGTGGGTCTCAACATACATGCTTCTAAGGGCACAACCCATGCCTCATTTTTAAGAAAAATGTGGCCTTTATTGTCTTACAGGAATTCAGATTGCCATCTTCCTGCCTGGGAGGTAGCACACCCCTGAAAGAGCTCTGCGTTGCTCCTCCAAGTCCTCAGGCAGCCTGAGGGTGTTCTCCACCAGCAAGCAAGCAATCACTGCCCTTTCTCCATTTCGTGATGGGGCAGCGATGCAGCAGCTTCCTTTCCCACCCTTTAAAAATACATTATTCACTATTAGTAAATCATACTGTCTTATATTAAACCCTGCAATACCCAGCAGAAAAGAGAGTGCTTAGGGGTGTGGGGACTTAGATTTTTACCAGCTGCTTTGAGTGCAGTTACCTGTTGGGCTTCAGCACCACAAGCAGAGACCCACCACAGGATTTGGCTAGATCAGCCCATCTGGAGCCCCTTCTGCCCACTACTGTTACTATAAGCTAAGTGCTATACCTACTGCAGATCTAACCCTGAAGCTGGGGAGCACCATGTGTTTAGTCAAGTGGCTCAGGCTTTTTGCCTTGTTCCTGCAAGTCCTGAGGATGTTTTCCTCCACCTACAGAAACTGAGAAGAGGTCCAGAGCTAAGATTTGCAAATAATAAAACTAGAGAGGATGGCAGAACGTCCTCCTTCCTGCTTGTTTTTTTTTAATGTTGCGATGTTGTGGGTTTTTTTCCATTTATATTTTCCTGGGGTGGGATGAGAGGGGAAAACATCACTGGGTATAATTAGAATGGGAACCTAATCTTTGGTTTTGACCCGTGCAGCTGAACCCATTCTCAGTTTAAACCACTGGACCTGTGCTTTCACTGCTCATGACACGAGCAAAGCCCTTCACATAGATTACTGCTTGGTAGTTACTGTTGGGCCAGCGATTATCCAGTATCTTCTATTGCTTTTGAAAAACTTAATAAACTCACCACAGGCAAGCTGCACTGTCTAACTTTATGTACATTTTCCCCTACATTTTCTAGTTTGTTTTTTTTAAGTCTGTTTCACAGGATCTGGTATTACTGCAATGCTGGTGCAGTTGTGATGCTAACATACGCCTCTTAAATGAAGGAACAATGTGCGCAACCCTGACAGCAAAGGGATTGGAAATCTTCAGGAACTGATAAATAGTATTATGAAACCATCTCTCCAGCTGAAATGAAAGAGCAAATTCTGCATGCACACCTTGTGTAGTCAGATGGATGCGGACAAGTGTTTAAGCTCTTCTCTGTAGGGCACTCACACTGAGTGAGCGTGACACATTCCAATAATCAAAATGCTATAATTAATTATTTGTTCCAGAAAGGCTGCATTCAGGTGGTTTATGAGCAGGCACAGCTTGTATGTCGTTGCTAGGTAAGCTCATATTTGACTTTTGCAGGAAGAAAGATGAGAGTTGAGAATTGCAGGGCAAACTTCAATCACATCTCTAAACTGGAAATCTCCTTTTTAAACCTGCTTGTGGTCTGGATGAGGTGCTGTGTTTGTTCACACCATTTGGAGCTGAAGCCAAAAGATGAAGCACGTTCTTCTTCGTGCTTTACTGGCCAATATTGTATATTTCTGTGTTGTAAAGGATAATGTGGCCACTTCTCTCATGGCTATAAGTAGCTTCTGGCAAGAGGACAAGTATGGTTCTGCTTTGTCTGGAAGGGGACCTGTGGTGTCACATCCCGGTGGGTGGTGGGTGGTGTGAGACAGGGCAAGCTAGGCGGGGAGGATGGAGCATCTCTTAATACACAAACCTGTTCCCTCTAGCCTCTGCTCTCCGGTGGTGCTCAGAGCCTCCTTCAGCAGTGGTGTCGCCACAGGTCTGTTTTGTCTGCAACATATATGCTTGTGCAGCACAGCAGAGAGGGAATAGTTCTTGTGCCACTTCTCCTAGGGGTGTGATGGAGAGTTGTCTGGAAAGGAAAGCTTGGCTTTCTTAGCTTGGTGTAATTGGCTTTGGGGCTAGCAGTGTTAATGTCACATTCACAATTACGATAAGACCACTTGCAGGTAAAGGCAAGAGAAGAAAATGTTGGCTTATAATCCTCTCTTATAATCCATACTGCGACATGTCCTAATTTTAGCTTAGTGTTAATTGGCTTTGGAGACGCGGGAGTTAATGAGTCATTCACAAGTGTGGTAGGATAGCTGGGATTCATTTTGTACCCGTCTCATTACACACTACATTCAGGCATGTCCTCGTTTGGACTTCTGTACGAGGAAGGCGAGTGTAGGTGACGGGCGTGGGTACGGAGAGGCATCGGGCCAGGCTGTTGGCTTGCATGTTCCTGCATTGCAGGAGAAAAAGCAGGAGAAAAAGCTTCCCCCATACCTAGCAGTGGTAGAATACCTCCAGCTTGGTCATTTGTCATGTAAAGGAGGATGAGAGGGCAGGTGAGTTAAGCATAGAGCATTAAGGGGTCGCCTTCCTGGCACAGTTAGCATAGGTGTTCTGCTCTTTGTTGTACCAGAAGAAAATTGTGATCCACAGCCTCTGGCAACAGCAAAACAGAAGTGGTGAGGCTCTGTCCTGTGGAGCACACCTCAGAAGCTCTTCCTCAAGCACCACATAGGCTTTGATTAATCTTCAGATGGCACAAATCCTACACCTTACACCTAAGACTTCGTTGAAGAAGAACATGAAGTGCCGCAGCTCGGCTATAAACATGGTAAATGCTTTGCAGATGCCAAAGATTAAACTGACTCATAGGTTTGCTTCACAAACCACGGATATTTAAGGAAATAAATGGCAGAAAAAATAAGTAGTCAACATTGCGCAAGAAAATTAAATCCTTTTACTTCAGCTGCAACTTTGCTCTTGCAAAGAACAAGTCAAGCACTTTACAGACAAGGAACACAGATGACTATAACAGGAGGTAAAAAGAGATCTTTTTACTTTTAAAGTTATGGGATTTGGATCTGGAAGTCATAGACAGCTGAAAAATCTGCAACCCATGGTACCATTTTTACAAATGCTCTTCTCAGACAAGAAGGGCACTTTTAAACCATTAAAAAAAAAAGTCCCAGGAATCAAGCAACATAAATCCCATTTTCTGTTAAAGCTTTGGGTTGTAATTCTACTATCTTATTAAAAATTTAATGTTGCAAGATAATTTGAGTTCTTAATAAAAGTATTTTAAAATTAAAAAGTAATTTGATTTTATGTACTCCAGGCTATAATTTCATGTTCCATATTCTAGAAAATGTTTTCAAATTAAATTTATCTGATGAATAGGAAGATTAATCCCGTGCTGGAAAAAAAAACTGTAAGTAATACAACAAGGGATTGAAAATAGATGTTGTCATTGTATGTCTATTTTTGTGTGGTGGCCCAGAATTGCATGATATAAATTGTCTTAACTGCCAATACTGGGATCCTTCCTCGAGGTAGGGAATATTTATAGCAATGCTACTCCAAGGAAAGGTGTTGAAGGGGAATGAGACTGTAATTCATCTTTAACGCAAAAAATAAAGTCTTTTGTTTTGTCTTGGGTGAGTGAGAAGAGCAGAACCCCCTCCACCGTGGGGAAGTCACAGTCCTGCTCCTGGCTGCCTTCTGGCCCCAGTGAGCAAGCAGTGGTTTAAGGGTCTGGGTGCAGCATATCGCTCTTCCCGTGCATCCTGCGTCAGTATCACCACCACTACGAGGTGAGATCTGGGGCTGAGTCTTCAAGTCTTGCTGCCCATGCCTGATTATCAAAGCAGGCTTTTCTCCCTTAGGACTAGAGTTGGTGGGCACCTGACAGGCACAAGACAAAAGAGGCAATAAGGCATTGCCTAATATGAGTGGGTGCAGCCAATATTGCAAAACACAGCATCATGTGAGCTGAGAAATAAAATGCAAAATAAACTTAACCAAAACAAAGCCTGTGTATGAGGATTTTTTTTTTTCCCAATTTTTATTTTCACAATTGTCTAATGATGCTTATTTGGGTTCAGTCTTCTGGAGGTAGAGTACGATGGCGATGACCAGCAACAGCAGGAAAAAACCCACCTACTTTTGCAGTGCTTTCTTATCCGTGTGACTTAAAGGACTTGTCAAGCATGTATATATCTTTGTACCTACTTTACAGATGATAATAGTGAAGAGTGGTAACTGTTGGCTCAAGTCATCTTGATTTCATTTGTGTAGCAACATTGATTTTCTGCAATTGAGGACCTGTTGTTAGGATTTAAAGGTTGGCTGGAGGCTGTAATTTGCAAAAAGTTGCATGGGAGAAAGAAAGAGGTGATGGGAGGGGTTGTAAATGCAGAGGATGGTGGTGAGTCTGATCAGCTCTGGAAAATGTGAGCTAGGAGGAAAGGCAAAAGGAAACGAGAATTACCTTCATTTAATGAAAAGGTGACTAATAGGAAGCTGATAATATTCTTTAAATGTGCCAAAAAGCTTGGAAAAAAGAGAGGAATAAACTACCTTTTTTGCCTGCTGTAAATTAGAGGGAATAATGAGTTCACATTACAAAAAATACAACTGAGGTTAAACATCATGAAAACCTAATGGACAGCACAGAGTTAAGCACTAGAATCTGAGTTTTTTTCTTCAGAAGTGCTGAAATACCAACCATGAATCATTTTTTAAGAGCAAGCTAGGAAATCTTGTATCAGGGAAGATACAGATGAGTCAGCTCTGCCTCTAGTCAGCAGTATGGATCAGAGGGTATCCTTACAGGGCTCATTTTTAAAACTTATATATGAAGAATCACTTCTGTAAGTAAATTCAGATCTGTATCAGGAGTCCAACAAGTTTTTGACAATTCAGCTAATACATGCCTAGATTTTGGAAACTAAAGATAAACTGATTCAGTAAATGAAGCTAAACTCCTGATCACTTCGAAATTCCTCCTCTACTAATTATAAAAGGTAATTTTACCCCTGGGTTGTGGTGGGGCTTTGCAAACTTTTCAGGGCTTGCCCTTGTAATTTATGGTGTAATCAGAATCCATCCACAAAAATGAAACCTTTATTCATATTCATTTTTACAGAATGTAAAATCTGCTGACAGTTTTAAAAGATGGATGTGAAAAGCATCAACAATAAAATGAGCCTTTCCTGTAGCTCAGCCATTGTGGTCTTAGCTGCCCTGCTAAACTGATAATGAGATGTTGGGTCTGTGGTTAACTGCAGCACAGTGTTACTGCGAGCAGACCGCTCTTCCTTCCATTGTTGCCCAACACAAAAGTGCTGGTGGGGCTGCTGGAGGACACGCACGCAACTTTAGACAGAAAGGTGAAAGACCATGTGCTTTCTACAGCAGCCTGTTTATTTTGGGAGACATTGCAGTTGATGGAAACAAATGTGTTCCTAGTGTAGAAACATGGCTGTGGTTTTTTTAAAGTGAGGTTGGGAAAGGGGGACATTCTGTTCTCCCCTCTCTGATCCTTAAAGAATCACCGCCAAGTGAGCACCCAGTGGCACTGTCCTTATGTTTTTCTGAGAAGCGTTGCACCTGTAACATTAAAAAAGAAGTTCGTTTTGCGTGGTGGTGGAGCCCATGCCACAGCCTGACCTGTTGGTGCAAAACAGCTCTCCTTCATAACCCGCCGAGCGTCCTTTCGCTGTCCATGCAGGGGAAGGCTGGCAGGGTCTTCCCACCGTGCTCACATCATGTTTTGTCCTGCACCAAGCGATTGTTTTAGGACAACAGGAGCACAGTGCGTGGGCCCGAGGAGGTTCACCTTATAGTCTTGAGCAGTGCATCTGAGGAAAGGCTGCCTTTTTGAGGGAGTTTCCCCACTCTTTCCCCTCCCCATTCCTGTTTCTCACTGAAGGCCCATTATTAATCCTATAGAAAGGGTTATTCATGCCCAAGTGACATCAAACACCCAGTGTGACTGTAAATTATTACATTATCTTTGAACAGGAGAATGATCATAATAAAAACAACGATAAAAAAGTTCAAGGCACAACACCAGTAAGCTGAGAGCCTCCACTAGACCCGTCAGATTTGCTTCCATCATGAAAGGGTGGCTTATTTCTCCCCCCTCCCCCACCAAGTTTGAGGCCCATACATCACTGGTGCTGTCAGGAGTTTCTGTAGGATCAGCCGATGCGGCTGGGAGAAGCAGCTGCCCGGGGGCTTTGGGATGCAGGGCTGGGACAGGAGTTGCTGGGGCGCAGGAGCTGCAAGCATCCTCCCGCAGACGGGCGCCCCAGAGAGCCGTCCCGCCGCTGCCCTCTGTAAGTCACAACCAGAAGTGAACTGCTGTCACCGAGATGAAAGGCTCCTTTCCTCTGATCTCTCCACTACGAAATTACTTCGGTGCCACACTGTATTTTATGTCAATACCTGTTTTATTTTTCGAAATTGAAAAAGTTATAAGTACATTGTTCCCTGAATTCCTGATGCCGGGGGTAACCTAGCAACTCCCGGTGCTGCGCGGCGTACGGCGGCGCGCTATCCTGCTGCACATTCATCTTAACAAGCGAGCAGTGCAGCATTTCACTTGCAGATGATTTAGCTAAACTCATGCTTCTCACCTCCCTTTAATTTCAGCAATGATAAAGCTCCCTCCCTCCCCACACCCTCATAGTATCCCCATCCTTGACATAACCATGGGGACAAAAATACAAAAGAAATGTGGCCATTAGGTGTTTTATTCTCTTTCTTTTGGGCAGCCCTAATTGTCCAAGGGCTCCCCGTGTTCACCAGAGCTGAATAACTGAAGCTATTTGCATGGCATCTGTAGCCTGCAGCACCCTGCAAATTGGTAATCACTGGAAACATGAGAATATATTCAGAAGCATGTTGTCACATCATGCAAAATTTGGAAGTTCAAAACGTACCTGTGGAAACAGCCTGTTGGAAGAGGGCTTTAATACAGGGATTGCGCTCAGGGGTTGGGTGGTGGAACCACAGTGGTGCAAGGTCACTCCCAGGTCACCCCCCAGGAAGGCAAGACAGTTTCTACTCTGTGCTCCTGGTGAGCAGGGCATGTAATGCCAGGGGCAGGGGGGACAGCAGCAGCTCAGGGAGGGCAGTGGTGACCCTGGTGAGGACTGGAGAGGAAGGGGGCTGGAGATGAGATGTGAAACCCCACCAAGGATCAGCTCGTCCACTCGTCTTCCATAACTCATCATGAATCAAGGTATCCTTTGGTTTTCTGATGCTGACAGCCTTTCTCAAGGAGTGTGGCATTTTCTGAAAGTCCCCTGCCTTGCCCAACACCGTGTGGGTGCCATTGTGGTGCCTTGACCACTGGGGTGAACGGTGCATGGGTCACCAGGGCTGTGCCCAGGTGTGGATGCATGCATAAATCTCTGGGAAAGGGGCCAGGAGCATTTTGCACATGCACATTCCAGGGCTGTTCTGTTAGCACAAGATACTGTGACATTTCTCTAACCCTATGGCTACCCAAGCAAGGCTACAAGAAGCCTCACAGATGCTTTAAATTAAAATAGCTGACAAACCAGGGCATTGTGTTGCTGTGAATGCTACTGGCGAGGCTACACTGGCTGGAGCCCAGGGTGTTGGGGAAGATCGGCTAGCTCCATGTTATCTGAGGAGTCTTACACAGAGGTAGAGGTAAGACAAATTTATGAAGCTTGGTAAGGCAATCCTGTTGGAAGGGGTGGTTAGTTTATTCTAATTTTGTATTTAACAAAACATACATGTGACTCTTTCTTTCTTAATTTTTAATTCAGTGGCATTAAGTATTTTTTTTAATGCATTTGGCCTCATGTTATTAATCATAAAGTAAAATTAGAAATTTTTCCCAAATTTGTTTTATATTGCTTTGCCTTTCTTCTGCCCCTGCCCTGGGAAAAGAGAGAAAAACAAACCATAGAAAAGAAATCCCAAATAAAAAGGCCACCACACTCAGGTCATTGTTTGGTGAAACATCAGAAGTTTCAGCGAGTTCCTCCAGCACTTTCGGAGCTGGAAACAATCCTTTGAATACCCATGCTGTGTTTATCTGTACTAAAAAAGAAAGTGGATGTAGTTTGAGAAAAGCGCATTTAATTGTTGATATGTCTATCTAGATGTTAATATTCTACAAGAAAAGAAAAAGTTTTCCTCTCTGTTGGCATTTTTTGCCAGTGCCATTCCCACAAATCTCTCTTTTCAGGTGCACGACGGTATTGTGATATTATGTTCACTGTCTTAGCCATACGAAATTAACCTAGGTTTACCAGTTT